>NW_027464602.1:6002500-6025000 GCF_043290135.1 Rhipicephalus microplus
AACATAACCCAACCCAACCCAACCCAACCTAACTTAACCTAACCAAACCTAACCTAACCTAACCTAACCTAACGTAACCTAACGTAACCTAACCCAACCTAACCCAACCCAACCCAACCCAACCCAACCACACCCAACCCAACCTAACCTAACCTAACCTAACCTAACCTTACCTAACCTAACCTAACCTAACATAACGTAACCTAACCTAACCTAACCTAACCTTACCTAACCTAACGTAACCTAACCTAACCTAACCCAACCTAACCTAACCTAACCTAATCTAACCTAACCTAACCTAACCAAACCTAACCTAACGTTACCTAACCTAACCTAACCTAATCTAACGACGGTTGCAAGCGCTTTCACATTATATATCGCAGTTCCCGACTTGTAATGGTGAAAAACACTGCATCTCACTAAGTGACATTGTTTAATGGGGTTTTTACGACGGTTCATATCTTAACCTTACCTAACGTTCGCACTTGTATCTAAAAACGCTCTATTACACTGTTTCGTTAACAATTACGATATTTACATGACCTCACAGTTTTTCACCAACTTATTGCAGTACAGAACGCTGTATCTCGCTAAATGACATCGTTATTTAAGGTTTCACGATGCTTGCATGCACTTTAACGAGAATATCACAACATAGCAGTTTCGCACTTGTAACGGAACAAGACGCAGTATCTGGCTAGTTCATGCCATTTTGTGTGCTTTCACAACATTTCACCTATCGCAGTTTCGTACTCGCAATAAAACAACACTATCTCGTTAGATGACGTCGTTTTTGGTGGTTTCACGACGCTACCTAGCTTAAACTAACATAACTCAACCTAGCATAACCTTCGCACTTCTATCGTTAGAGAACGTTTTACTTGCTACTTTACATTGCTTTCTACAACATTACGACGGTTTCAAGCGCTTTCACATTAGATATCGCAGTTCCCGACTTGTAATGATGAAAAACACTGCATCTCACTAAGTGACTTTGTTTAATGCAGTTTTACGATGGTTCATATCTTAACCTAACCCAACCCAACCTAACCTAACCTAAACTAACCTAACCCAACCCAACCTAACCTAACCTAACCTAACCTAACCAAACCTAACATAACCTAACCTAACCTAACCAAACCTAACCTAACATAACCTAACCTAACCTAACCTAACCTTACCTTACCTAACCTAACCTAACCTAACGTAACCTAACCTAACCTAACCTAACGTTACCTAACCTAACCTAACCTAACCCAACATAACCCAACCCAACCCAACCTAACCTAACCTAACCAAACCTAACCTAACCTAACCTAACGTAACCTAACCTAACCTAACCTAACGTAACCTAACGTAACCTAACCCAACCTAACCCAACCCAACCCAACCCAACCACACCGAACCCAACCCAACCTAACCTAACCTAACCTAACCTTACCTAACCTAACCTAACCTAACCTAACCTTACCTAACCTAACGTAACCTAACCTAACCTAACCCAACCTAACCTAACCTAACCTAATCTAACCAAACCTAACCTAACCAAACCTAACCTAACGTTACCTAACCTAACCTAACCTAATCTAACGACGGTTGCAAGCGCTTTCACATTAGATATCGCAGTTCCTGACTTGTAATGGTGAAAAACACTGCATCTAACAAAGTGACATTGTTTAATGCGGTTTTCCGACGGTTCATATCTTAACCTAACCTAACATTCGCACTTGTATCTAAAAACGCTCTTTTACACTGTTTCGTTCACATTTAAGATATTTGCATGACCTCACAGTTTTTCACCAACTTATTACAGTACAGAACGCTGTATCTCGCTAAATGACATCGTTCTTTAAGGTTCACGATGCTTGCATGCACTTTAACGAGAATATCACAACATAGCAGTTTCGCACTTGTAACGGAACAAGACGCAGTATCTGGCTAGTTCATGCCATTTTGTGTGCTTTCACAACATTTCACCTATCGCAGTTTCGTACTCGCAATAAAACAACACTATCTCGTTAGATGACGTCGTTTTTTGGTGGTTTCACGACGCTACCTAGCTTAAACTAACATAACTCAACCTAGCATAACCTTCGCACTTCTATCGTTAGAGAACGTTTTACTTGCTACTTTACATTGCTTTCTACAACATTACGACGGTTTCAAGCGCTTTCACATTAGATATCGCAGTTCCCGGCTTGTAATGATGAAAAACACTGCATCTCACTAAGTGACTTTGTTTAATGCAGTTTTACGATGGTTCATATCTTAACCTAACCCAACCCAACCTAACCTAACCTAAACTAACCTAACCCAACCCAACCTAACCTAACCTAACCTAACCTAACCAAACCTAACATAACCTAACCTAACCTAACCAAACCTAACCTAACATAACCTAACCTAACCTAACCTTACCTTACCTAACCTAACCTAACCTAACCTAACGTAACCTAACCTAACCTAACCTAACGTTACCTAACCTAACCTAACCTAACCCAACATAACCCAACCCAACCCAACCCAACCTAACCTAACCTAACCAAACCTAACCTAACCTAACCTAACGTAACCTAACCTAACCTAACCTAACGTAACCTAACGTAACCTAACCCAACCTAACCCAACCCAACCCAACCCAACCACACCGAACCCAACCCAACCTAACCTAACCTAACCTAACCTTACCTAACCTAACCTAACCTAACCTAACCTTACCTAACCTAACGTAACCTAACCTAACCTAACCCAACCTAACCTAACCTAACCTAATCTAACCAAACCTAACCTAACCAAACCTAACCTAACGTTACCTAACCTAACCTAACCTAATCTAACGACGGTTGCAAGCGCTTTCACATTATATATCGCAGTTCCCGACTTGTAATGGTGAAAAACACTGCATCTCACAAAGTGACATTGTTTAATGCGGTTTTACGACGGTTCATATCTTAACCTAACCTGACATTCGCACTTGTATCTCAAAACGCTCTATTACACTGTTTGGTTCACAATTACAATATTTGCATGATCTCACAGTTTTTCACGAACTTATTACAGTACAGAACGCTGTCTCTCGCTAAATGACATCATTCTTTAAGGTTTCACGATGCTTGCATGCGCTTTAACGAGAAAATCACAACATAACAGTTTCGCACTTGTAACGGTACAACACGCAGTATTTGGCTTGTTCATGCCGTTTTGTGTGCTTTCACAACATTTCACCTATCGCAGTTTCGTACTCGCAATAAAACAACACTATCTCGTTAGATGACGTCGTTTTTGGTGGTTTCACGACGCTACCTAGCTTAAACTAACATAACTCAACCTAACATAATCTTCGCACTTCTACCGTTAGAGAACGTTTTACTTGCTACTTTACATTGCTTTCTACAACATTACGACGGTTTCAAGCGCTTTCACATTAGATATCGCAGTTCCCGACTTGTAATGATGAAAAACACTGCATCTCACTAAGTGACTTTGTTTAATGCAGTTTTACGATGGTTCATATCTTAACCTAACCCAACCCAACCTAACCTAACCTAAACTAACCTAACCCAACCCAACCTAACCTAACCTAACCTAACCTAACCAAACCTAACATAACCTAACCTAACCTAACCAAACCTAACCTAACATAACCTAACCTAACCTTACCTAACCTTACCTTACCTAACCTAACCTAACCTAACGTAACCTAACCTAACCTAACCTAACGTTACCTAACCTAACCTTACCTAACCCAACATAACCCAACCCAACCCAACCCAACCTAACCTAACCTAACCAAACCTAACCTAACCTAACCTAACGTAACCTAACCTAACCTAACGTAACCTAACGTAACCTAACCCAACCTAACCCAACCCAACCCAACCCAACCACACCCAACCCCACCCAACCTAACCTAACCTAACCTAACCTTACCTAACCTAACCTAACCTAACCTAACCTAACCTAACCTTACCTAACCTGACGTAACCTAACCTAACCTAACCCAACCTAACCTAACCTAATCTAATCTAACCTAACCTAACCTAACCAAACCTAACCTAACGTTACCTAACCTAACCTAACCTAATCTAACGACTGTTGCAAGCGCTTTCACATTATATATCGCAGTTCCCGACTTGTAATGGTGAAAAACACTGCATCTCACTAAGTGACATTGTTTAATGTGGTTTTTACGACGGTTCATATCTTAACCTTACCTAACGTTCGCACTTGTATCTAAAAACGCTCTATTACACTGTTTCGTTAACAATTACGATATTTACATGACCTCACAGTTTTTCACCAACTTATTGCAGTACAGAACGCTGTATCTCGCTAAATGACATCGTTATTTAAGGTTTCACGATGCTTGCATGCGCTTTAACGAGAATATCACAACATAGCAGTTTCGCACTTGTAACGGTACAACACGCAGTATCTGGCTTGTTCATGCCGTTTTGTGTGCTTTCACAACATTTAACCTATTGCAGTTTCGTACTCGCAATAAAACAACACTATCTCGTTAGATGACGTCCTTTTTGGTGGTTTCACGACGCTACCTAGCTTAAACTAACATAACAACTTAATATAACCTTCGCACTTCTATCGTTAGAAAACGTTTTACTCGCTACTTTACAATGCTCTCTACAACATTACGACGGTTTCATGCGCTTTCACAATAGATATTGCAGTTCCCGACTTGTAATGGTGAAAAACACTGCATCTCACAAAGTGACATTGTTTAATGCGGTTTTACGACGGTTCATATCTTAACCTAACCTGACATTCGCACTTGTATCTCAAAACGCTCTATTACACTGTTTGGTTCACAATTACAATATTTGCATGACCTCACAGTTTTTCACGAACTTATTACAGTACAGAACGCTGTCTCTCGCTAAATGACATCATTCTTTAAGGTTTCACGATGCTTGCATGCGCTTTAACGAGAATCTCACAACATAACAGTTTCGCACTTGTAACGGTACAACACGCAGTATTTGGCTTGTTCATGCCGTTTTGTGTGCTTTCACAACATTTCACCTATCGCAGTTTCGTACTCGCAATAAAACAACACTATCTCGTTAGATGACGTCGTTTTTGGTGGTTTCACGACGCTACCTAGCTTAAACTAACATAACTGAACCTAACATAACCTTCGCACTTCTATCATAGAAAACGTTTTACTCGCTACTTTACATTGCTTTCTACAACATTACGACGGTTTCAAGCGCTTTCACATTGGATATCGCAGTTCCCGACTTGTAATAGTGAAAAACACTGCATCTCACTAAGTGACATTGTTTAATGCAGTTTTACGATGGTTCATATCTTAACCTAACCCAACCCAACCTAACCTAACCTAAACTAACCTAACCCAACCCAACCTAACCTAACCTAACCTAACCTAACCAAACCTAACATAACCTAACCTAACCTAACCAAACCTAACCTAACCTAACCTAACCTTACCTTACCTAACCTAACCTAACCTAACGTAACCTAACCTAACCTAACCTAACGTTACCTAATCTAACCTAACCTAACCCAACATAACCCAACCCAACCCAACCCAACCTAACTTAACCTAACCAAACCTAACCTAACCTAACCTAACCTAACGTAACCTAACGTAACCTAACCCAACCTAACCCAACCCAACCCAACCCAACCCAACCACACCCAACCCAACCTAACCTAACCTAACCTAACCTTACCTAACCTAACCTAACCTAACCTAACGTAACCTAACCTAACCTAACCTAACCTTACCTAACCTAACGTAACCTAACCTAACCTAACCCAACCTAACCTAACCTAACCTAATCTAACCTAACCTAACCTAACCAAACCTAACCTAACGTTACCTAACCTAACCTAACCTAATCTAACGACGGTTGCAAGCGCTTTCACATTATATATCGCAGTTCCCGACTTGTAATGGTGAAAAACACTGCATCTCACTAAGTGACATTGTTTAATGGGGTTTTTACGACGGTTCATATCTTAACCTTACCTAACGTTCGCACTTGTATCTAAAAACGCTCTATTACACTGTTTCGTTAACAATTACGATATTTACATGACCTCACAGTTTTTCACCAACTTATTGCAGTACAGAACGCTGTATCTCGCTAAATGACATCGTTATTTAAGGTTTCAAGATGCTTGCATGCGCTTTAACGAGAATATCACAACATAGCAGTTTCGCACTTGTAACGGTACAACACGCAGTATCTGGCTTGTTCATGCCGTTTTGAGTGCTTTCACAACATTTCACCTATTGCAGTTTCGTACTCGCAATAAAACAACACTATCTCGTTAGATGACGTCCTTTTTGGTGGTTTCACGACGCTACCTAGCCTAAACTAACATAACAACCTAATATAACCTTCGCACTTCTATCGTTAGAAAACGTTTTACTCGCTACTTTACAATGCTCTCTACAACATTACGACGGTTTCATGCGCTTTCACAATAGATATCGCAGTTCCCGACTTGTAATGGTGAAAAACACTGCATCTCACAAAGTGACATTGTTTAATGCGGTTTTACGACGGTTCATATCTTAACCTAACCTGACATTCGCACTTGTATCTCAAAACGCTCTATTACACTGTTTGGTTCACAATTACAATATTTGCATGACCTCACAGTTTTTCACGACCTTATTACAGTACAGAACGCTGTCTCTCGCTAAATGACATCATTCTTTAAGGTTTCACGATGCTTGCATGCGCTTTAACGAGAATATCACAACATAACAGTTTCGCACTTGTAACGGTACAACACGCAGTATTTGGCTTGTTCATGCCGTTTTGTGTGCTTTCACAACATTTCACCTATCGCAGTTTCGTACTCGCAATAAAACAACACTATCTCGTTAGATGACGTCGTTTTTGGTGGTTTCACGACGCTACCTAGCTTAAACTAACATAACTCAACCTAACATAACCTTCGCACTTCCATCGTTAGAAAACGTTTTACTTGCTACTTTACATTGCTTTCTACAACATTACGACGGTTTCAAGCGCTTTCACATTAGATATCGCAGTTCCCGACTTGTAATGATGAAAAACACTGCATCTCACTAAGTGACTTTGTTTAATGCAGTTTTACGATGGTTCATATCTTAACCTAACCCAACCCAACCTAACCTAACCTAAACTAACCTAACCCAACCCAACCTAACCTAACCTAACCTAACCTAACCAAACCTAACATAACCTAACCTAACCTAACCAAACCTAACCTAACATAACCTAACCTAACCTAACCTAACCTTACCTTACCTAACCTAACCTAACCTAACGTAACCTAACCTAATCTAACCTAACGTTACCTAACCTAACCTAACCTAACCCAACATAACCCAACCCAACCCAACCCAACCTAACCTAACCTAACCAAACCTAACCTAACCTAACCTAACGTAACCTAACCTAACCTAACCTAACGTAACCTAACGTAACCTAACCCAACCTAACCCAACCCAACCCAACCCAACCACACCCAACCCAACCCAACCTAACCTAACCTAACCTAACCTAACCTAACCTTACCTAACCTAACGTAACCTAACCTAACCTAACCCAACCTAACCTAACCTAACCTAATCTAACCTAACCTAACCTAACGTTACCTAACCTAACCTAACCTAATCTAACGACGGTTGCAAGCGCTTTCACATTATATATCGCAGTTCCCGACTTGTAATGGTGAAAAACACTGCATCTCACAAAGTGACATTGTTTAATGCTGTTTTACGACGGTTCATATCTTAACCTAACCTGACATTCGCACTTGTATCTCAAAACGCTCTATTACACTGTTTGGTTCACAATTACAATATTTGCATGATCTCACAGTTTTTCACGAACTTATTACAGTACAGAACGCTGTCTCTCGCTAAATGACATCATTCTTTAAGGTTTCACGATGCTTGCATGCCCTTTAACGAGAATATCACAACATAACTGTTTCGCACTTGTAACGGTACAACACGCAGTATTTGGCTAGTTCATGCCGTTTTGTGTGCTTTCACAACATTTCACCTATCGCAGTTTCGTACTCGCAATAAAACAACACTATCTCGTTAGATGACGTCGTTTTTGGTGGTTTCACGACGCTACCTAGTTTAAACTAACATAACTGTGTGGGCCCGGCGGCACGTTAAGGATGCATCGCCCTAACTGGCTTCGTTTCTTCGTAACGCAGCTCGTCGTGCTTTCCTGGCAGCCTTTCCCGGTTCGGATCGAGAGGCAGCCCGTCGGTGTTCTACAGGATGCCGGCGTTCCGCACCCCGGACCTGCAGATACGCTCAACAGTGACTACAGTTTCCACGAGGATGGCCGTGATGGCTGCATGCCTGCACAAACAGTCTGCGCAGAATCATCTGCGCGGCAGGCTCATCTTTGGTGGTACGGCCCGCGCATGGATCGGACTTACTACGTGCTATCTGCAACCAGCATATTACCCTCCCCCTTGGAAAAGTCTATAAAGCCTGGTGAAACCATCGCCGCGACTAGTGGGCCCGGCGGCACGTTAAGGATGCATCGCCCTAACTGGCTTCGTTTCTTCGTAACGCAGCTCGTCGTGCTTTCCTGGCAGCCTTTCCCGGTTCGGATCGAGAGGCAGCCCGTCGGTGTTCTACAGGATGCCGGCGTTCCGCACCCCGGACCTGCAGATACGCTCAACAGTGACTACAGTTTCCACGAGGATGGCCGTGATGGCTGCATGCCTGCACAAACAGTCTGCGCAGAATCATCTGCGCGGCAGGCTCATCTTTGGTGGTACGGCCCGCGCATGGATCGGACTTACTACGTGCTATCTGCAACCAGCATATTACCCTCCCCCTTGGAAAAGTCTATAAAGCCTGGTGAAACCATCGCCGCGACTAGTGGGCCCGGCGGCACGTTAAGGATGCATCGCCCTAACTGGCTTCGTTTCTTCGTAACGCAGGTAACGAATCAGCATTGCCTCTATGCTAAGCGTACTAGCTCTCGTGCATTGTTTGTGCTGCCGGGCCCACGGCGAACGCTCGTGATAATATATGACTGTACATGCATGCTGATGAGAGTACTTTTGTTAGCAGGTGATGTCGAAACTAATCCCGGCCCCGCTACCAAAGCGTCGGGCGACTTACTTGAAATGCTCAAAGTGTTACAAAATGGGCAGTCAGCTATGATCGAACAATTAACTTCCATTAAGGAGACGCTGTCCGAAAACGAAAAAAAGTTTAATGACATCAATAACAGACTCTACAAGATTGAATCCGACCTTAAGTCAATTCAAAGCATCAATCTCAAGCTTGAAAATATAGAAACAGTCACGAACAACTGCGGTGTTCAGGTATCTCAGCTGACTGCTCGCGTTGAAGATATGGAATGTAGATCTCGCCGATGCAACCTAGTGTTCTATGGCCTCGCAGACAAACAAACGGAGACGTGGCGCGATTCAGAGGAATTAATCATCCAGCATTGCGAAAAAAATCTTGATATAACAATTCAAGCACGCAACATTGAAAGGGCTCACAGGCTTGGCGCTTTTAAAGACAGAAAGAATCGACCAATAATTGTCAAGTTTGCCCATTTCAAGGACAAAGACCACATTCTTTCTAGGGGCGGCAAGCTGAAAGGCACTGTCTACGGTATAAGTGAAGATTTTCCTCCGCATACGCGCTTGGCCCGTAGACGCTTGGTTGAATTCGGCAAGGCTCAAAACATGCCCATCAAACTGCGCTACGATAAACTTATCTGTGGTAACAAAACATACGTATTTGATCATCCTACTCAGACTGTTGTCGAGTACAAACGTTAGCAACTAGCAAAGAAAGTCGGCAACCCAGATAAGCCTTCTAAACATGATGTATCAATTCTTTACAGTAATATTCGTAGCCTCATACCGAAACGTGACGCCATAAGCAGCCTCATTTCATCCTCTTCTAGTAACGTCGTACTAATCACCGAAACTTGGCTCAATTCTCTGGTCTCAAGTCCTGAGCTCTTTCCCAACCTGCCTGAGTTCGATATCTTCCGCAAGGATAGGGACAGCTCTCGCGGTGGCGGTGTACTAATAGCCACTAATCGTCAATTGCAATGTTCCCTTGTAAGCGTGCAAACGCCTTTAGAAATGTTGTGGGTCCGCAGCCACGCAACCACGCCGCATATGCTCATTGGCGTCTGTTACCGTTCACCCAATTCTGAAAGTTCGTTTGCATCTGATTTTCATGACGTATTACATGAGATAACGCTTACTAATCCTAGTACTCCCATCTTGCTTTTTGGCGATTTCAATTTTCCTTTCATTGACTGGTCCAAGCTATCCACCTGCCAAAACACAGATAATGTCTCCAATGAATTCTTACACACGTGCTTAACGTTTGGTCTATCACAGCTTGTCACTTCTCCTACGCGCACAACCGATCATTCAAGCAACGTTCTTGACCTTCTGCTTACGTCGCATCCTGATAACTTTTCTTCTCTTTCTTATATTAGCGGTCTCAGTGACCACACCGCGATCCACACTACGTTTCCCGGTAACATGATAAAAAAAAGCGTCAAATCGAAGAAATTACTGACTCTTTACGACAAAGCCGACTATGTCGCTATGAACAACGACTTAGCAGCCTTTTATAGTGAATTTTCCTCAACTTACGATCAACAATCCACTGAATCTAATTGGGCTTTATTTAAATCCAAGATGCAGGACTTGATCAAACTTTACATTCCAACAATCACTATATGTGAAAGATCTCGTTCTCCCTGGTTTAATGTCAATATAAAACGTATGAAAAATAAGAAGAAACGACAGTTTCGTTCTGCCAGGCAATCGAACTCTCAACTAGCCTGGGACAAGTATAAAAGTACAGCCAAAGAATACATGGCATTATTGGCATTGGCAAAGAGAAACTTTTTTTCAACCACACTACCCAACATGCTTCGGGACAACCCACGCCGCTTTTGGAAAATAATGAAACCGGATGATAAAACTACACTTTCTCTTTGTGACAATTCTGGATCCCCTATTGCCGATTGTGACGTTCCATCTGTCTTGAACTCTGCATTTTGTTCCGTTTTTACTAACGAAGCTAGCGGAGAACTTCCTGAATATCCGCATTTTGCTTTTCCGCAAATGCCGAAGATTGAGTTCAGCTCAGAGGGAATCGTTAATGTAATCAATCAATTAAAAAATTCTTCATCATGTGGTATAGATGGCATCAATGCCAAAATTCTTAAAAATACTAAGCATATCTCTGGTTCCATACTATCAATCATTTTCCAACAGTCGCTCGATACAGGTGAAGTCCCATTGGACTGGAGAATTGGGAAGGTCATTCCGGTCTTCAAGAAGGGCGATCGTTTATCTGCAGGTAACTACCGCCCCATCTCGCTCACTAGTGTTTGTTCTAAGATCATGGAGCATGTCATCTTCTCTCATGTTGCCAGCTTTTTATCATCTGCAAGTTTTTTTCACCCAAACCAGCATGGCTTTCGTAAAGGTCACTCCTGTGAGACCCAACTAACATTATTCCTGCATGACATCCATCTCCACATAGATCGTAACATCCCAGTTGATACACTGTTTCTTGATTTCGAAAAAGCATTTGACAAGGTGCCTCACTCTCGTCTCCTACTAAAAGTCTCGCGTCTAAGCCTTCACCAGTATGTTTTCAACTGGATCAAAGCATTCTTAACAAACCGCAAACAATTTGTGCATGTTAATAACCTTTCTTCCAACCTCTCCCCAGTTCTGTCTGGCGTGCCCCAAGGTACCGTCCTCGGGCCTCTCCTATTCTTGATATATATTAACGACATTCCACTTTCTGTTCAATCTAATATTCGTCTTTTTGCCGACGATTGTGTCCTTTACCGTCCAATACATAACTCTACCGATGTTTCTTCCCTACAGCATGACCTCTTACGCATTCAACAGTGGTGTAACACTTGGCTGATGTCTCTGAATACGAATAAAACATTGCTCATTTCTTTCCATCGTCGCAGAAACTACGCGCCGGCTACTTACACCATCAACAACTGTCCTATAGCTGCTACTAACTCAATCAAATATCTAGGTGTCCATCTTACGAGCGACCTATCATGGGGTGACCACATAGATCACATAGCTTACTCCGCTAACCGTGCCCTTGGTTACGTACGCCGCAACATTTTCATGGCACCACCTTCCGTTAAACTACTCGCTTATATCACCATTGTCAGACCTAAACTTGAATATGCATCTGCCGTCTTTGACCCCCACCAAACAAATCATATTAAAATTCTGGAATCTGTCCAGAACCGAGCAGCCAGATTCATTGCTTCAGATTACTCCCGTTACTCCAGCATCTCCAACCTAAAAAACCAGTTAAAGCTTCCTACCCTCGCTTTTCGTCGTCATATTGCACGTTTGTGCCTTTTTCACAAATTCTTTCATTCAGCCACACGTGACAACCAGCTCATCCAACCAGTCCATCGAGGCCATCGCAGAAGTCATCCAAACGCTGTAATTCCGCCACGTGCTCACACCACATCATTTCAACAGTCATTCTTTTTGCGCACCGCCCGAGACTGGAATGACCTTCCGGAAGAGGCGGCTGTCATCCGGGATTCTGCGCGCTTCAGGAATGCCATACAAGCAGCAGACTCAACTGCATCTTAACCTTTACTTTTGATACCGCCTTTCATCGCCCACCCCTCATGTAAAGTTCCATACGGAACCTTTGAGGATATAATAAATAAATAAAATAAAATAAATAAACTGAACCTAACATAACCTTCGCACTTCTATCATAGAAAACGTTTTACTCGCTACTTTACATTGCTTTCTACAACATTACGACGGTTTCAAGCGCTTTCACATTGGATATCGCAGTTCCCGACTTGTAATAGTGAAAAACACTGCATGTCACTAAGTGACATTGTTTAATGCGGTTTTGTGACGGTTCATATCTTAACCCAACCTAACCTAACTTAACCTATCCCAACCCAACCCAACCAAACCTAACCTAAACTATCCTAGCCCAACCTAACCTAACCTAACCTAACCTAACCAAACCTAACCTAACCTTACCTAACCTAACCTAACCTAACGTAACCTAACCTAACCTAACCTAACGTAACCTAACCTAACCTAACCTAACCCAACATAACCCAACCCAATCCAACCCAACCCAACCTAACCTAACCCAACCTAACCTAACCTAACCTAACCAAACCTAACCTAACCTAACCTAACCTAACGTAACCTAACCTAACCTAACCTAACGAAACCTAACCTAACCCAACCTAACCCAACCCAACCCAACCCAACCACACCCAACCCAACCTAACCTAACCTAACCTTACCTTACCTAACCTAACCTAACCTAACCTAACGTAACCTAACCTAACCTAACCTAACCTAACCTACTGTAACCTAACCTTACCTAACCTAACGTAACCTAACCTAACATAACCCAACCTAACCTAACCTAACCTAATCTAACCTAACCTAACCTAACCAAACCTAACCTAACCTAACCTAACCTAACGTAACCTAACCTAACCTAACCTAACCTAACCTAACGACGGTTGCAAGCGCTTTCACATTAGATATCGCAGTTCCCGACTTGTAATGGTGAAAAACACTGCATCTCACTAAGTGACATTGTTTAATGCGGTTTTATGACGGTTCATATCTTAACCTAACCTAACGTTCGCACTTGTATCTAAAAACGCTCTATTACACTATTTCGTTAACAATTACGATATTTACATGACCTCACAGTTTTTCACCAACTTATTGCAGTACAGAACGCTGTATCTCGCTAAATGACATCGTTATTTAAGGTTTCAAGATGCTTGCATGCGCTTTAACGAGAATATCACAACATAGCAGTTTCGCACTTGTAACGGTACAACACGCAGTATCTGGCTTGTTCATGCCGTTTTGAGTGCTTTCACAACATTTCACCTATTGCAGTTTCGTACTCGCAATAAAACAACACTATCTCGTTAGATGACGTCCTTTTTGGTGGTTTCACGACGCTACCTAGCCTAAACTAACATAACAACCTAATATAACCTTCGCACTTCTATCGTTAGAAAACGTTTTACTCGCTACTTTACAATGCTCTCTACAACATTACGACGGTTTCATGCGCTTTCACAATAGATATCGCAGTTCCCGACTTGTAATGGTGAAAAACACTGCATCTCACAAAGTGACATTGTTTAATGCGGTTTTACGACGGTTCATATCTTAACCTAACCTGACATTCGCACTTGTATCTCAAAACGCTCTATTACACTGTTTGGTTCACAATTACAATATTTGCATGACCTCACAGTTTTTCACGACCTTATTACAGTACAGAACGCTGTCTCTCGCTAAATGACATCATTCTTTAAGGTTTCACGATGCTTGCATGCGCTTTAACGAGAATATCACAACATAACAGTTTCGCACTTGTAACGGTACAACACGCAGTATTTGGCTTGTTCATGCCGTTTTGTGTGCTTTCACAACATTTCACCTATCGCAGTTTCGTACTCGCAATAAAACAACACTATCTCGTTAGATGACGTCGTTTTTGGTGGTTTCACGACGCTACCTAGCTTAAACTAACATAACTCAACCTAACATAACCTTCGCACTTCCATCGTTAGAAAACGTTTTACTTGCTACTTTACATTGCTTTCTACAACATTACGACGGTTTCAAGTGCTTTCACATTAGATATCGCAGTTCCCGACTTGTAATGATGAAAAACACTGCATCTCACTAAGTGACTTTGTTTAATGCAGTTTTACGATGGTTCATATCTTAACCTAACCCAACCCAACCTAACCTAACCTAAACTAACCTAACCCAACCCAACCTAACCTAACCTAACCTAACCAAACCTAACATAACCTAACCTAACCTAACCAAACCTAACCTAACATAACCTAACCTAACCTAACCTAACCTAACCTTACCTTACCTAACCTAACCTAACCTAACGTAACCTAACCTAATCTAACCTAACGTTACCTAACCTAACCTAACCTAACCCAACATAACCCAACCCAACCCAACCCAACCCAACCTAACCTAACCTAACCAAACCTAACCTAACCTAACCTAACGTAACCTAACCTAACCTAACCTAACGTAACCTAACGTAACCTAACCCAACCTAACCCAACCCAACCCAACCCAACCACACCCAACCCAACCCAACCTAACCTAACCTAACCTAACCTAACCTAACCTTACCTAACCTAACGTAACCTAACCTAACCTAACCCAACCTAACCTAACCTAACCTAATCTAACCTAACCTAACCTAACGTTACCTAACCTAACCTAACCTAATCTAACGACGGTTGCAAGCGCTTTCACATTATATATCGCAGTTCCCGACTTGTAATGGTGAAAAACACTGCATCTCACAAAGTGACATTGTTTAATGCTGTTTTACGACGGTTCATATCTTAACCTAACCTGACATTCGCACTTGTATCTCAAAACGCTCTATTACACTGTTTGGTTCACAATTACAATATTTGCATGATCTCACAGTTTTTCACGAACTTATTACAGTACAGAACGCTGTCTCTCGCTAAATGACATCATTCTTTAAGGTTTCACGATGCTTGCATGCCCTTTAACGAGAATATCACAACATAACTGTTTCGCACTTGTAACGGTACAACACGCAGTATTTGGCTAGTTCATGCCGTTTTGTGTGCTTTCACAACATTTCACCTATCGCAGTTTCGTACTCGCAATAAAACAACACTATCTCGTTAGATGACGTCGTTTTTGGTGGTTTCACGACGCTACCTAGTTTAAACTAACATAACTGAACCTAACATAACCTTCGCACTTCTATCATAGAAAACGTTTTACTCGCTACTTTACATTGCTTTCTACAACATTACGACGGTTTCAAGCGCTTTCACATTGGATATCGCAGTTCCCGACTTGTAATAGTGAAAAACACTGCATGTCACTAAGTGACATTGTTTAATGCGGTTTTGTGACGGTTCATATCTTAACCCAACCTAACCTAACTTAACCTATCCCAACCCAACCCAACCAAACCTAACCTGAACTATCCTAGCCCAACCTAACCTAACCTAACCTAACCTAACCAAACCTAACCTAACCTTACCTAACCTAACCTAACCTAACGTAACCTAACCTAACCTAACCTAACGTAACCTAACCTAACCTAACCTAACCCAACATAACCCAACCCAATCCAACCCAACCCAACCTAACCTAACCCAACCTAACCTAACCTAACCTAACCAAACCTAACCTAACCTAACCTAACCTAACGTAACCTAACCTAACCTAACCTAACGAAACCTAACCTAACCCAACCTAACCCAACCCAACCCAACCCAACCACACCCAACCCAACCTAACCTAACCTAACCTTACCTTACCTAACCTAACCTAACCTAACCTAACGTAACCTAACCTAACCTAACCTAACCTACTGTAACCTAACCTTACCTAACCTAACGTAACCTAACCTAACCTAACCCAACCTAACCTAACCTAACCTAATCTAACCTAACCTAACCTAACCAAACCTAACCTAACCTAACCTAACCTAACGTAACCTAACCTAACCTAACCTAACCTAACCTAACCTAACCTAACGACGGTTGCAAGCGCTTTCACATTAGATATCGCAGTTCCCGACTTGTAATGGTGAAAAACACTGCATCTCACTAAGTGACATTGTTTAATGCGGTTTTATGACGGTTCATATCTTAACCTAACCTAACGTTCGCACTTGTATCTAAAAACGCTCTATTACACTATTTCGTTAACAATTACGATATTTACATGACCTCACAGTTTTTCACCAACTTATTACAGTACAGAACGCTGTATCTCGCTAAATGACATCGTTCTTTAAGGTTTCACGATGCTTGCATGCACTTTAACGAGAATATCACAACATAGCAGTTTCGCACTTGTAACGGAACAAGACGCAGTATCTGGCTAGTTCATGCCATTTTGTGTGCTTTCACAATATTTCACCTATCGCAGTTTCGTACTCGCAAAAAACAACACTATCTCGTTAGATGACATCGTTTTTGGTGGTTTCACGATGCTACCTAGCTCAAACTAACCTAGCCTAACCTAACCTTCGCACTTCTATCGTTAGAAAACGTTTTACTCACTACTTTACAATGTTTTCTACAAGATTACGATGGTTTCATGCGCTTTCACATTAGATATCGCAGTTCCCGACTTGTAATGGTGAAAAACACTGCATCTCACAAAGTGACATTGTTTAATGCGGTTTTATGACGGTTCATATCTTAACCAAACCTAACGTTCGCACTTGTATCTAAAAACGCTCTATTACACTGTTTCGTTCACATTTAAGATATTTGCATGACCTCACAGTTTTTCACCAACTTATTACAGTACAGAACGCTGTATCTCGCTAAATGACATCGTTCTTTAAGGTTTCACGATGCTTGCATGCACTTTAACGAGAATATCACAACATAGCAGTTTCGCACTTGTAACGGAACAAGACGCAGTATCTGGCTAGTTCATGCCATTTTGTGTGCTTTCACAACATTTCACCTACCGCAGTTTCGTACTCGCAATAAAACAACACTATCTCGTTAGATGACATCGTTTTTGGTGGTTTCACGACGCTACCTAGCTTAAACTAACATAACTCAACCTAACATAACCTTCGCACTTTTATCGTTAGAAAACGTTTTACTCGCTACTTTACATTGCTTTCTACAACATTACGACGGTTTCAAGCGCTTTCACATTAGATATCGCAGTTCCCGACTTGTAATGGTGAAAAACACTGCATCTCACTAAGTGACATTGTTTAATGCGGTTTTACGACGGTTCATATCTTAACCTAACCTAACCTAACCTAACCCAACCCAACCCAACCTAACCTAACCTAAACTAACCTAACCCAACCTAACCTAACCTAACCTAACCTAACCAAACCTAACCTAACATAACCTAACCTAACCTAACCTTACCTAACCTAACCTAACCTAACGTAACCTAACCTAACCTAACCTAACCCAACATAACCCAACCCAACCCAACCCAACCTAACCTAACCTAACCTAACCAAACCTGACCTAACCTAACCTAACGTAACCTAACCTAACCTAACCAAACGTCACCTAACCTAACCTAACCCAACCTAACCCAACCCAACCAAGCCACACCCAACCCAACCTAACCTAACCTAACCTCACCTTACCTAACCTAACCTAACCTAACCTAACCTTACCTAACCTAACGTAACCTAACCTAACCTAACCCAACCTAACCTAACCTAACCTAATCTAACCTAACCTAACCTAACCAAACCTAACCTAACCTAACCTAACCTAACCTAACGTAACCTAACCTAACCTAACCTAACCTAACCTAACGACGGTTTCAGGCGCTTTCACATTAGATATCGCAGTTCCCGACTTGTAATGGTGAAAAACACTGCATCTCACTAAGGGACATTGTTTAATGCGGTTTTACGACGGTTCATATCTTAACCTAACCTAACGTTCGCACTTGTATCTAAAAACGCTCTATTACACTGTTTCGTTAACAATTACGATATTTACATGACCTCACAGTTTTTCACCAACTTATTGCAGTACAGAACGCTGTATCTCGCTAAATGACATCGTTCTTTAAGGTTTCACGATGCTTGCATGCGCTTTAACGAGAATATCACAACATAGCAGTTTCGCACTTGTAACGGTACAACACGCAGTATTTGGCTTGTTCATGCCGTTTTGTGTGCTTTCACAACATTTCACCTATCGCAGTTTCGTACTCGCAATAAAACAACACTATCTCGTTAGATGACGTCGTTTTTGGTGGTTTCACGACGCTTCCTAGCTTAAACTAACATAACTCAACCTAACATAACCTTCGCACTTCTATCGTTAGAAAACGTTTTACTTGCTACTTTACATTGCTTTCTACAACATTACGACGGTTTCAAGCGCTTTCACATTAGATATCGCAGTTCCCGACTTGTAATGATGAAAAACACTGCATCTCACTAAGTGACTTTGTTTAATGCAGTTTTACGATGGTTCATATCTTAACCTAACCCAACCCAACCTAACCCAACCTAAACTAACCTAACCCAACCCAACCTAACCTAACCTAACCTAACCAAACCTAACATAACCTAACCTAACCTAACCAAACCTAACCTAACATAACCTAACCTAACCTAACCTTACCTTACCTAACCTAACCTAACCTAACGTAACCTAACCTAACCTAACCTAACGTTACCTAACCTAACCTAACCTAACCCAACATAACCCAACCCAACCCAACCCAACCTAACCTAACCTAACCAAACCTAACCTAACCTAACCTAACGTAACCTAACCTAACCTAACCTAACGTAACCTAACGTAACCTAACCCAACCTAACCCAACCCAACCCAACCCAACCACACCGAACCCAACCCAACCTAACCTAACCTAACCTAACCTTACCTAACCTAACCTAACCTAACCTAACCTTACCTAACCTAACGTAACCTAACCTAACCTAACCCAACCTAACCTAACCTAACCTAATCTAACCAAACCTAACCTAACCAAACCTAACCTAACGTTACCTAACCTAACCTAACCTAATCTAACGACGGTTGCAAGCGCTTTCACATTATATATCGCAGTTCCCGACTTGTAATGGTGAAAAACACTGCATCTCACAAAGTGACATTGTTTAATGCGGTTTTACGACGGTTCATATCTTAACCTAACCTGACATTCGCACTTGTATCTCAAAACGCTCTATTACACTGTTTGGTTCACAATTACAATATTTGCATGATCTCACAGTTTTTCACGAACTTATTACAGTACAGAACGCTGTCTCTCGCTAAATGACATCATTCTTTAAGGTTTCACGATGCTTGCATGCGCTTTAACGAGAAAATCACAACATAACAGTTTCGCACTTGTAACGGTACAACACGCAGTATTTGGCTTGTTCATGCCGTTTTGTGTGCTTTCACAACATTTCACCTATCGCAGTTTCGTACTCGCAATAAAACAACACTATCTCGTTAGATGACGTCGTTTTTGGTGGTTTCACGACGCTACCTAGCTTAAACTAACATAACTCAACCTAACATAACCTTCGCACTTCTACCGTTAGAGAACGTTTTACTTGCTACTTTACATTGCTTTCTACAACATTACGACGGTCTCAAGCGCTTTCACATTAGATATCGCAGTTCCCGACTTGTAATGATGAAAAACACTGCATCTCACTAAGTGACTTTGTTTAATGCAGTTTTACGATGGTTCATATCTTAACCTAACCCAACCCAACCTAACCTAACCTAAACTAACCTAACCCAACCCAACCTAACCTAACCTAACCTAACCAAACCTAACATAACCTAACCTAACCTAACCAAACCTAACCTAACATAACCTAACCTAACCTTACCTAACCTTACCTTACCTAACCTAACCTAACCTAACGTAACCTAACCTAACCTAACCTAACGTTACCTAACCTAACCTTACCTAACCCAACATAACCCAACCCAACCCAACCCAACCCAACCTAACCTAACCTAACCAAACCTAACCTAACCTAACCTAACGTAACCTAACCTAACCTAACGTAACCTAACGTAACCTAACCCAACCTAACCCAACCCAACCCAACCCAACCACACCCAACCCCACCCAACCTAACCTAACCTAACCTAACCTTACCTAACCTAACCTAACCTAACCTAACCTAACCTTACCTAACCTGACGTAACCTAACCTAACCTAACCCAACCTAACCTAACCTAATCTAATCTAACCTAACCTAACCTAACCAAACCTAACCTAACGTTACCTAACCTAACCTAACCTAATCTAACGACTGTTGCAAGCGCTTTCACATTATATATCGCAGTTCCCGACTTGTAATGGTGAAAAACACTGCATCTCACTAAGTGACATTGTTTAATGTGGTTTTTACGACGGTTCATATCTTAACCTTACCTAACGTTCGCACTTGTATCTAAAAACGCTCTATTACACTGTTTCGTTAACAATTACGATATTTACATGACCTCACAGTTTTTCACCAACTTATTGCAGTACAGAACGCTGTATCTCGCTAAATGACATCGTTATTTAAGGTTTCACGATGCTTGCATGCGCTTTAACGAGAATATCACAACATAGCAGTTTCGCACTTGTAACGGTACAACACGCAGTATCTGGCTTGTTCATGCCGTTTTGTGTGCTTTCACAACATTTAACCTATTGCAGTTTCGTACTCGCAATAAAACAACACTATCTCGTTAGATGACGTCCTTTTTGGTGGTTTCACGACGCTACCTAGCTTAAACTAACATAACAACCTAATATAACCTTCGCACTTCTATCGTTAGAAAACGTTTTACTCGCTACTTTACAATGCTCTCTACAACATTACGACGGTTTCATGCGCTTTCACAATAGATATTGCAGTTCCCGACTTGTAATGGTGAAAAACACTGCATCTCACAAAGTGACATTGTTTAATGCGGTTTTAATACGGTTAGGTCATATCTTAACCTAACCTGACATTCGCACTTGTATCTCAAAACGCTCTATTACACTGTTTGGTTCACAATTACAATATTTGCATGACCTCACAGTTTTTCACGAACTTATTACAGTACAGAACGCTGTCTCTCGCTAAATGACATCATTCTTTAAGGTTTCACGATGCTTGCATGCGCTTTAACGAGAATCTCACAACATAACAGTTTCGCACTTGTAACGGTACAACACGCAGTATTTGGCTTGTTCATGCCGTTTTGTGTGCTTTCACAACATTTCACCTATCGCAGTTTCGTACTCGCAATAAAACAACACTATCTCGTTAGATGACGTCGTTTTTGGTGGTTTCACGACGCTACCTAGCTTAAACTAACATAACTGAACCTAACATAACCTTCGCACTTCTATCATAGAAAACGTTTTACTCGCTACTTTACATTGCTTTCTACAACATTACGACGGTTTCAAGCGCTTTCACATTGGATATCGCAGTTCCCGACTTGTAATAGTGAAAAACACTGCATCTCACTAAGTGACATTGTTTAATGCAGTTTTACGATGGTTCATATCTTAACCTAACCCAACCCAACCTAACCTAACCTAAACTAACCTAACCCAACCCAACCTAACCTAACCTAACCTAACCTAACCAAACCTAACATAACCTAACCTAACCTAACCAAACCTAACCTAACCTAACCTAACCTTACCTTACCTAACCTAACCTAACCTAACGTAACCTAACCTAACCTAACCTAACGTTACCTAATCTAACCTAACCTAACCCAACATAACCCAACCCAACCCAACCCAACCTAACTTAACCTAACCAAACCTAACCTAACCTAACCTAACCTAACGTAACCTAACGTAACCTAACCCAACCTAACCCAACCCAACCCAACCCAACCCAACCACACCCAACCCAACCTA
>NW_027464602.1:6030000-6050000 GCF_043290135.1 Rhipicephalus microplus
CTACAACATTACGACGGTTTCAAGCGCTTTCACATTAGATATCGCAGTTCCCGACTTGTAATGGTGAAAAACACTGCATCTCACTAAGTGACATTGTTTAATGCGGTTTTACGACGGTTCATATCTTAACCTAACCTAACCTAACCTAACCCAACCCAACCCAACCTAACCTAACCTAAACTAACCTAACCCAACCTAACCTAACCTAACCTAACCTAACCAAACCTAACCTAACATAACCTAACCTAACCTAACCTTACCTAACCTAACCTAACCTAACGTAACCTAACCTAACCTAACCTAACCTAACCCAACATAAGCCAACCCAACCCAACCCAACCTAACCTAACCTAACCAAACCACACCTGACCTAACCTAACCTAACGTAACCTAACCTAACCTAACCAAACGTCACCTAACCTAACCTAACCCAACCTAACACAACCCAACCCAACCACACCCAACCCAACCTAACCTAACCTAACCTAACCTTACCTAACCTAACCTAACCTAACCTACTGTAACCTAACCTTACCTAACCTAACGTAACCTAACCTAACCTAACCCAACCTAACCTAACCTAACCTAATCTAACCTAACCTAACCTAACCAAACCTAACCTAACCTAACCTAACCTAACCTAACCTAACCTAACCTAACGTAACCTAACCTAACCTAACCTAACCTAACCTAACGACGGTTTCAGGCGCTTTCACATTAGATATCGCAGTTCCCGACTTGTAATGGTGAAAAACACTGCATCTCACTAAGTGACATTGTTTAATGCGGTTTTACGACGGTTCATATCTTAACCTAACCTAACGTTCGCACTTGTATCTAAAAACGCTCTATTACACTGTTTCGTTAACAATTACAATATTTACATGACCTCACAGTTTTTCACCAACTTATTGCAGTACAGAACGCTGTATCTCGCTAAATGACATCGTTCTTTAAGGTTTCACGATGCTTGCATGCGCTTTAACGAGAATATCACAACATAGCAGTTTCGCACTTGTAACGGTACAACACGCAGTATCTGGCTTGTTCATGCCGTTTTGTGTGCTTTCACAACATTTCACCTATTGCACTTTCGTACTCGCAATAAAACAACACAATCTCGTTAGATGACGTCCTTTTTGGTGGTTTCACAAACGCTACCTAGCTTAAACTAACATAACAACCTAATATAACCTTCGCACTTCTATCGTTAGAAAACGTTTTACTCGCTAGTTTACAATGCTCTCTACAACATTACGACGGTTTCATGCGCTTTCACAATAGATATCGCAGTTCCCGACTTGTAATGGTGAAAAACACTGCATCTCACTTAGTGACATTGTTTAATGCGGTTTTACGACGGTTCATATCTTAACCTAACCTAACGTTCACACTTGTATCTAAAAACGCTCTATTACACTGTTTCGTTCACAATTACGATATTTACATAACCTCACAGTTTCTCACCAACTTATTTCAGTACAGAACTCTTTATCTCGCTAAATGACATCGTTCTTTAAGGTTTCACGATGCTTGCATGCGCTTTCACGAGAATATCACAACATAGCAGTTTCGCACTTGTAACGGTACAACACGCAGTATCTGGCTTGTTGATGCCGTTTTGTGTGCTTTCACAACATTTCATCTATTGCAGTTTCGTACTCGCAATAAAACAACACTATCTCGTTAGATGACGTCCTTTTTGGTGGTTTCACGACGCTACCTAGCTTAAACTAACATAACAACCTAATATACCCATCGCACTTCTATCGTTAGAAAACGTTTTACTCACTACTTTACAATGTTTTCTACAAGATTACGATGGTTTCATGCGCTTTCACATTAGATCTCGCAGTTCCCGACTTGTAATGGCGAAAAACACTGCATCTCACAAAGTGACATTGTTTAATGCGGTTTTATGACGGTTCATATCTTAACCTAACCTAACGTTCGCACTTGTATCTAAAAACGCTCTATTACACTGTTTCGTTCACATTTAAGATATTTGCATGACCTCACAGTTTTTCACCAACTTATTACAGTACAGAACGCTGTATCTCGCTAAATGACATCGTTCTTTAAGGTTTCACGATGCTTGCATGCACTTTAACGAGAATATCACAACATAGCAGTTTCGCACTTGTAACGGAACAAGACGCAGTATCTGGCTAGTTCATGCCATTTTGTGTGCTTTCACAACATTTCACCTACCGCAGTTTCGTACTCACAATAAAACAACACTATCTCGTTAGATGACATCGTTTTTGGTGGTTTCACGACGCTACCTAGCTTAAACTAACATAACTCAACCTAACATAACCTTCGCAGTTTTATCGTTAGAAAACGTTTTACTCGCTACTTTACATTGCTTTCTACAACATTACGACGGTTTCAAGCGCTTTCACATTAGATATCGCAGTTCCCGACTTGTAATGGTGAAAAACACTGCATCTCACTAAGTGACATTGTTTAATGCGGTTTTACGACGGTTCATATCTTAACCTAACCTAACCTAACCTAACCCAACCCAACCCAACCTAACCTAACCTAAACTAACCTAACCCAACCTAACCTAACCTAACCTAACCAAACCTAACCTAACATAACCTAACCTAACCTAACCTTACCTAACCTAACCTAACCTAACGTAACCTAACCTAACCTAACCCAACATAACCCAACCCAACCCAACCCAACCTAACCTAACCTAACCAAACCACACCTGACCTAACCTAACCTAACGTAACCTAACCTAACCTAACCAAACGTCACCTAACCTAACCTAACCCAACCTAACCCAACCCAACCCAACCACACCCAACCCAACCTAACCTAACCTAACCTAACCTTACCTAACCTAACCTAACCTAACCTAACCTACTGTAACCTAACCTTACCTAACCTAACGTAACCTAACCTATTCTAACCCAACCTAACCTAACCTAACCTAATCTAACCTAACCTAACCTAACCAAACCTAACCTAACCTAACCTAACCTAACGTAACCTAACCTAACCTAACCTAACCTAACGACGGTTTCAGGCGCTTTCACATTAGATTTCGCAGTTCCCGACTTGTAATGGTGAAAAACACTGCATCTCACTAAGTGACATTGTTTAATGCGGTTTTACGACGGTTCATATCTTAACCTAACCTAACGTTCGCACTTGTATCTAAAAACGCTCTATTACACTGTTTCGTTAACAATTACAATATTTACATGACCTCACAGTTTTTCACCAACTTATTGCAGTACAGAACGCTGTATCTCGCTAAATGACATCGTTCTTTAAGGTTTCACGATGCTTGCATGCGCTTTAACGAGAATATCACAACATAGCAGTTTCGCACTTGTAACGGTACAACACGCAGTATCTGGCTTGATCATGCCGTTTTGTGTGCTTTCACAACATTTCACCTATTGCACTTTCGTACTCGCAATAAAACAACACTATCTCGTTAGATGACGTCCTTTTTGGTGGTTTCACGACGCTACCTAGCTTAAACTAACATAACAACCTAATATAACCTTCGCACTTCTATCGTTAGAAAACGTTTTACTCGCTACTTTACAATGCTCTCTACAACATTACGACGGTTTCATGCGCTTTCACAATAGATATCGCAGTTCCCGACTTGTAATGGTGAAAAACACTGCATCTCACTTAGTGACATTGTTTAATGCGGTTTTACGACGGTTCATATCTTAACCTAACCTAACGTTCACACTTGTATCTAAAAACGCTCTATTACACTGTTTCGTTCACAATTACGATATTTAGATAACCTCACAGTTTCTCACCAACTTATTTCAGTACAGAACTCTTTATCTCGCTAAATGACATCGTTCTTTAAGGTTTCACGATGCTTGCATGCGCTTTCACGAGAATATCACAACATAGCAGTTTCGCACTTGTAACGGTACAACACGCAGTATCTGGCTTGTTGATGCCGTTTTGTGTGCTTTCACAACATTTCATCTATTGCAGTTTCGTACTCGCAATAAAACAACACTATCTCGTTAGATGACGTCCTTTTTGGTGGTTTCACGATGCTACCTAGCTTAAACTAACATAACAACCTAATATAACCATCGCACTTCTATCGTTAGAAAACGTTTTAATCAGTACTTTACAATGTTTTCTACAAGATTACGATGGTTTCATGCGCTTTCACATTAGATCTCGCAGTTCCCGACTTGTAATGGCGAAAAACACTGCATCTCACAAAGTGACATTGTTTATTGCGGTTTTACGACGGTTCATATCTTAACCTAACCTAACGTTCGCACTTGGATCTAAAAACGCTTTATTACACTGTATCGTTCACAATTACGATATTTACACAACCACACAGTTTTTCACCAACTTATTACAGTACAGAACGCTGTATCTCGCTAAATGACATCGTTCTTTAAAGTTTCACGAAACTTGCATGCGCTTTAACGAGAATATCACAATAAAGCAGTTTCGCACTTGTAACAGAACAAGACGCAGTATCTGGCTAGTTCATGCCATTTTGTGTGCTTTCACAACATTTCACCTACCGCAGTTTCGTACTCGCAATAAAACAACACTATCTCGTTAGATGACATCGTTTTTGGTGGTTTCACGATGCTACCTAGCTCAAACTAACCTAACCTAACCTAACCTTCGCACTTCTGTCGTTGGAAAACGTTTTACTCACTACTTTACAATGTTTTCTACAAGACTACGACGGTTTCATGCGCTTTCACAATAGATATCGCAGTTCCCGACTTGTAATGGTGAAAAACACTGCACCTCACTTAGTGACATTGTTTAATGCGGTTTTACGACGGCTCATATCTTAACCTAACCTAACGTTCGCACTTGTATCTAAAAACGCTCTATTACACTGTTTCTTTTACATTTAAGATATTTGCATGACCTCACAGTTTTTCACCAACTTATTACAGTACAGAACGCTGTATCTCGCTAAATGACATCGTTCTTTAAGGTTTCACGATGCTTGCATGCGCTTTAACGAGAATATCACAACATAGCAGTTTCGCACTTGTAACGGTACAACACGCAGTATTTGGCTTGTTCATGCCGTTTTGTGTGCTTTCACAACATTTCACCTATCGCAGTTTCATACTCGCAATAAAACAACACTATCTCGTTAGATGACGTCGTTTTTGGTGGTTTCATGACGCTACCTGGCTTAAACTAACATAACTCAACCTAACATAACCTTCGCGCTTCTATCGTTAGAAAACGTTTTACTCGCTACTTTACATTGCTTTCTACAACATTACGACGGTTTCAAGCGCTTTCACATTAGATATCGCAGTTCCCGACTTGTAATGGTGAAAAACACTGCATCTCACTAAGTGACATCGTTTAATGCGGTTTTACGACGGTTCATATCTTAACCTAACCCAACCCAACCTAACCTAACCTAAACTAACCTAACCCAACCCAACCTAACCTAACCTAACCTAACCAAACCTAACCTAACATAACCTAACCTAACCTAACCTAACCTAACCTTACCTTACCTAACCTAACCTAACGTAACCTAACCTAACCTAACCTAACGTTACCTAACCTAACCTAACCTAACCCAGCATAACCCAACCCAACCCAACCTAACCTAACCTAACCAAACCTAACCTAACCTAACCTAACGTAACCTAACCTAACCTAACCTAACGTAACCTAACGTAACCTAACCCAACCTAACCCAACCCAACCCAACCCAACCACACCCAACCCAACCTAACCTAACCTAACCTAACCTTACCTTACCTAATTTAACCTAACCTAACCTACTGTAACCTAACCTTACCTAACCTAACGTAACCTAACCTAACCTAACCCAACCTAACCTAACCTAACCTAATCTAACCTAACCTAACCTAACCTAACCAAACCTAACCTAACCTAACCTAACCTAACCTAACGTAACCTAACCTAACCTAACCTAACGACGGTTGCAAGCGCTTTCACATTAGATATCGCAGTTCCCGCCTTGTAATGGTGAAAAACACTGCATCTCACTAAGTGACATTGTTTAATGCGGTTTTACGACGGTTCATATTTTAACCTAACCTAACATTCGCACTTGTATCTAAAAACGCTCTATTACACTGTTTCGTTCACAATTACGATATTTAGATAACCTCACAGTTTTTCACCAACTTATTTCAGTACAGAACTCTGTATCTCGCTAAATGACATCGTTCTTTAAGGTTTCACGATGGTTGCATGCGCTTTCACGAGAATATCACAACATAGCAGTTTCGCACTTGTAACGGTACAACACGCAGTATCTGGCTTGTTGATGCCGTTTTGTGTGGTTTCACAACATTTCACCTATTGCAGTTTCGTACTCGCAATAAAACAACACTATCTCGTTAGATGACGTCCTTTTTGGTGGTTTCACGACGCTACCTAGCTTAAACTAACATAACAAGCTAATATAACCTTCGCACTTCTATCGTTAGAAAACGTTTTACTCGCTACTTTACAATGCTCTCTACAACATTACGACAGTTTCATGCGCTTTCACTATAGATATCGCAGTTCCCGACTTGTAATGGTGAAAAACACTGCATCTCACTTAGTGACATTGTTTAATGCGGTTTTACGACGGTTCATATCTTTACCTAACCTAACGTTCGCACTTGTATCTAAAAACGCTCTATTACACTGTTTCGTTAACAATTACGATATTTACATGACCTCACAGTTTTTCACCAACTTATTACAGTACAGAACGCTGTATCTTGCTAAATGACATCGTTCTTTAAAGTTTCACGATACTTGCATGCGCTTTAACGAGAATATCAAAATAAAGCAGTTTCGCACTTGTAACGGCACAAGACGCAGTATCTGGCTAGTTCATGCCATTTTGTGTGCTTTCACAACATTTCACCTACCGCAGTTTCGTACTCGCAATAAAACAACACTATCTCGTTAGATGACATCGTTTTTGGTGGTTTCACGATGCTACCTAGCTCAAACTAACCTAACCTAACCTAACCTTCGCACTTCTGTCGTTAGAAAACGTTTTACTCACTACTTTACAATGTTTTCTACAATATTACGACGGTTTCATGCGCTTTCACATTAGATATCGCAGTTCCCGACTTGTAATGGTGAAAAACACTGCATCTCACAAAGTGACATTGTTTAAAGCGGTTTTCCGACGGTTCATATCTTAACCTAACCTAACATTCGCACTTGTATCTCAAAACGCTCTATTACACTGTTTCGTTTATAATTACGATATTTGCATGACCTCACAGTTTTTCACCAACTTATTACAGTACAGAACGCTGTCTCTCGCTAAATGACATCGCTCTTTAAGGTTTCACGATGCTTGCATGCGCTTTAACGAGAATATCACAACATAGCAGTTTCGCACTTGTAACGGTACAACACGCAGTATTTGGCTTGTTCATGCCGTTTTGTGCGCTTTCACAACATTTCACCTATCGCAGTTTCGTACTCGCAATAAAACAACACTATCTCGTTAGATGACGTCGTTTTTGGTGGTTTCACGACGCTACCTGGCTTAAACTAACATAACTCAACCTAACATAACCTTCGCGCTTCTATCGTTAGAAAACGTTTTACTCGCTACTTTACATTGCTTTCTACAACATTACGACGGTTTCAAGCGCTTTCACATTAAATATCGCAGTTCCCGACTTGTAATGGTGAAAAACACTGCATCTCACTAAGTGACATTGTTTAATGCGGTTAATCGACGGTTCATATCTTAACCTAACCTAACCTAACCTAACCCAACCCAACCCAACCTAACCTAACCTAAACTAACCTAACCCAACCTAACCTAACCTAACCTAACCTAACCTAACCAAACCTAACCTAACATAACCTAACCTAACCTAACCTTACCTAACCTAACCTAACCTAACGTAACCTAACCTAACCTAACCTAACCCAACATAACCCAACCCAACCCAACCCAACCTAACCTAACCTAACCTAACCAAACCTGACCTAACCTAATCTAACGTAACCTAACCTAATCTAACCAAACGTCACCTAACCTAACCTAACCCAACCTAACCCAACCCAACCAAACCACACCCAACCCAACCTATCCTAACCTATCCTTACCTAACCTAACCTAACCTAACCTACTGTAACCTAACCTTACCTAACCTAACCCAAACTAACCTAACCTAACCTAATCTAACCTAACCTAACCTAACCAAACCAAACCTAACCTAACCTAACCTAACCTAACGTAACCTAACCTAACCTAACCTAACCTAACGACGGTTTCAGGCGCTTTCACATTAGATATCGCAGTTCCCGACTTGTAATGGTAAAAAACACTGCATCTCACTAAGTGACATTGTTTAATGCGGTTTTACGACGGTTCATATCTTAACCTAACCTAACGTTCGCACTTGTATCTAAAAACGCTCTATTACACTGTTTCGTTAACAATTACAATATTTACATGACCTCACAGTTTTTCACCAACTTATTGCAGTACAGAACGCTGTATCTCACTAAATGACATCGTTCTTTAAGGTTTCACGATGCTTGCATGCGCTTTAACGAGAATATCACAACATAGCAGTTTCGCACTTGTAACGGTACAACACGCAGTATCTGGCTTGTTGATGCCGTTTTGTGTGCTTTCACAACATTTCATCTATTGCAGTTTCGTACTCGCAATAAAACAACACTATCTCGTTAGATGACGTCCTTTTTGGTGGTTTCACGATGCTACCTAGCTCAAACTAACCTAACCTAACCTAACCTTCGCACTTCTGTCGTTGGAAAACGTTTTACTCACTACTTTACAATGTTTTCTACAAGACTACGACGGTTTCATGCGCTTTCACAATAGATATCGCAGTTCCCGACTTGTAATGGTGAAAAACACTGCACCTCACTTAGTGACATTGTTTAATGCGGTTTTACGACGGCTCATATCTTAACCTAACCTAACGTTCGCACTTGTATCTAAAAACGCTCTATTACACTGTTTCTTTTACATTTAAGATATTTGCATGACCTCACAGTTTTTCACCAACTTATTACAGTACAGAACGCTGTATCTCGCTAAATGACATCGTTCTTTAAGGTTTCACGATGCTTGCATGCGCTTTAACGAGAATATCACAACATAGCAGTTTCGCACTTGTAACGGTACAACACGCAGTATTTGGCTTGTTCATGCCGTTTTGTGTGCTTTCACAACATTTCACCTATCGCAGTTTCATACTCGCAATAAAACAACACTATCTCGTTAGATGACGTCGTTTTTGGTGGTTTCATGACGCTACCTGGCTTAAACTAACATAACTCAACCTAACATAACCTTCGCGCTTCTATCGTTAGAAAACGTTTTACTCGCTACTTTACATTGCTTTCTACAACATTACGACGGTTTCAAGCGCTTTCACATTAGATATCGCAGTTCCCGACTTGTAATGGTGAAAAACACTGCATCTCACTAAGTGACATTGTTTAATGCGGTTTTACGACGGTTCATATCTTAACCTAACCCAACCCAACCTAACCTAACCTAAACTAACCTAACCCAACCCAACCTAACCTAACCTAACCTAACCAAACCTAACCTAACATAACCTAACCTAACCTAACCTAACCTAACCTTACCTTACCTAACCTAACCTAACGTAACCTAACCTAACCTAACCTAACGTTACCTAACCTAACCTAACCTAACCCAGCATAACCCAACCCAACCCAACCTAACCTAACCTAACCAAACCTAACCTAACCTAACCTAACGTAACCTAACCTAACCTAACCTAACCTAACGTAACCTAACGTAACCTAACCCAACCTAACCCAACCCAACCCAACCACACCCAACCCAACCTAACCTAACCTAACCTAACCTAACCTTACCTTACCTAACCTAACCTAACCTAACCTACTGTAACCTAACCTTACCTAACCTAATGTAACCTAACCTAAACTAACCCAACCTAACCTAACCTAACCTAATCTAACCTAACCTAACCTAACCTAACCAAACCTAACCTAACCTAACCTAACCTAACCTAACGTAACCTAACCTAACCTAACCTAACGACGGTTGCAAGCGCTTTCACATTAGATATCGCAGTTCCCGCCTTGTAATGGTGAAAAACACTGCATCTCACTAAGTGACATTGTTTAATGCGGTTTTACGACGGTTCATATTTTAACCTAACCTAACATTCGCACTTGTATCTAAAAACGCTCTATTACACTGTTTCGTTCACAATTACGATATTTAGATAACCTCACAGTTTTTCACCAACTTATTTCAGTACAGAACTCTGTATCTCGCTAAATGACATCGTTCTTTAAGGTTTCACGATGGTTGCATGCGCTTTCACGAGAATATCACAACATAGCAGTTTCGCACTTGTAACGGTACAACACGCAGTATCTGGCTTGTTGATGCCGTTTTGTGTGGTTTCACAACATTTCACCTATTGCAGTTTCGTACTCGCAATAAAACAACACTATCTCGTTAGATGACGTCCTTTTTGGTGGTTTCACGACGCTACCTAGCTTAAACTAACATAACAAGCTAATATAACCTTCGCACTTCTATCGTTAGAAAACGTTTTACTCGCTACTTTACAATGCTCTCTACAACATTACGACAGTTTCATGCGCTTTCACAATAGATATCGCAGTTCCCGACTTGTAATGGTGAAAAACACTGCATCTCACTTAGTGACATTGTTTAATGCGGTTTTACGACGGTTCATATCTTTACCTAACCTAACGTTCGCACTTGTATCTAAAAACGCTCTATTACACTGTTTCGTTAACAATTACGATATTTACATGACCTCACAGTTTTTCACCAACTTATTACAGTACAGAACGCTGTATCTTGCTAAATGACATCGTTCTTTAAAGTTTCACGATACTTGCATGCGCTTTAACGAGAATATCAAAATAAAGCAGTTTCGCACTTGTAACGGCACAAGACGCAGTATCTGGCTATTTCATGCCATTTTGTGTGCTTTCACAACATTTCACCTACCGCAGTTTCGTACTCGCAATAAAACAACACTATCTCGTTAGGTGACATCGTTTTTGGTGGTTTCACGATGCTACCTAGCTCAAACTAACCTAACCTAACCTAACCTTCGCACTTCTGTCGTTAGAAAACGTTTTACTCACTACTTTACAATGTTTTCTACAAGATTACGACGGTTTCATGCGCTTTCACATTAGATATCGCAGTTCCCGACTTGTAATGGTGAAAAACACTGCATCTCACAAAGTGACATTGTTTAAAGCGGTTTTCCGACGGTTCATATCTTAACCTAACCTAACATTCGCACTTGTATCTCAAAACGCTCTATTACACTGTTTCGTTTACAATTACGATATTTGCATGACCTCACAGTTTTTCACCAACTTATTACAGTACAGAACGCTGTCTCTCGCTAAATGACATCGCTCTTTAAGGTTTCACGATGCTTGCATGCGCTTTAACGAGAATATCACAACATAGCAGTTTCGCACTTGTAACGGTACAACACGCAGTATTTGGCTTGTTCATGCCGTTTTGTGCGCTTTCACAACATTTCACCTATCGCAGTTTCGTACTCGCAATAAAACAACACTATCTCGTTAGATGACGTCGTTTTTGGTGGTTTCACGACGCTACCTGGCTTAAACTAACATAACTCAAGCTAACATAACCTTCGCGCTTCTATCGTTAGAAAACGTTTTACTCGCTACTTTACATTGCTTTCTACAACATTACGACGGTTTCAAGCGCTTTCACATTAAATATCGCAGTTCCCGACTTGTAATGGTGAAAAACACTGCATCTCACTAAGTGACATTGTTTAATGCGGTTAATCGACGGTTCATATCTTAACCTAACCTAACCTAACCTAACCCAACCCAACCCAACCTAACCTAACCTAAACTAACCTAACCCAACCTAACCTAACCTAACCTAACCTAACCTAACCAAACCTAACCTAACATAACCTAACCTAACCTAACCTTACCTAACCTAACCTAACCTAACGTAACCTAACCTAACCTAACCTAACCCAACATAACCCAACCCAACCCAACCCAACCTAACCTAACCTAACCTAACCAAACCTGACCTAACCTAATCTAACGTAACCTAACCTAATCTAACCAAACGTCACCTAACCTAACCTAACCCAACCTAACCCAACCCAACCAAACCACACCCAACCCAACCTATCCTAACCTAACCTTACCTAACCTAACCTAACCTAACCTAACCTACTGTAACCTAACCTTACCTAACCTAACCCAAACTAACCTAACCTAACCTAATCTAACCTAACCTAACCTAACCAAACCAAACCTAACCTAACCTAACCTAACCTAACGTAACCTAACCTAACCTAACCTAACCTAACGACGGTTTCAGGCGCTTTCACATTAGATATCGCAGTTCCCGACTTGTAATGGTAAAAAACACTGCATCTCACTAAGTGACATTGTTTAATGCGGTTTTACGACGGTTCATATCTTAACCTAACCTAACGTTCGCACTTGTATCTAAAAACGCTCTATTACACTGTTTCGTTAACAATTACAATATTTACATGACCTCACAGTTTTTCACCAACTTATTGCAGTACAGAACGCTGTATCTCACTAAATGACATCGTTCTTTAAGGTTTCACGATGCTTGCATGCGCTTTAACGAGAATATCACAACATAGCAGTTTCGCACTTGTAACGGTACAACACGCAGTATCTGGCTTGTTGATGCCGTTTTGTGTGCTTTCACAACATTTCATCTATTGCAGTTTCGTACTCGCAATAAAACAACACTATCTCGTTAGATGACGTCCTTTTTGGTGGTTTCACGACGCTACCTAGCTTAAACTAACATAACCACCTAATATAACCATCGCACTTCTATCGTTAGAAAACGTTTTACTCAGTACTTTACAATGTTTTCTACAAGATTACGATGGTTTCATGCGCTTTCACATTAGATCTCGCAGTTCCCGACTTGTAATGGTGAAAAACACTGCATCTCACTTAGTGACATTGTTTAATGCGGTTTTACGACGGCTCATATCTTAACCTAACCTAACGTTCGCACTTGTATCTAAAAACGCTCTATTACACTGTTTCTTTTACATTTAAGATATTTGCATGACCTCACAGTTTTTCACCAACTTATTACAGTACAGAACGCTGTATCTCGCTAAATGACATCGTTCTTTAAGGTTTCACGATGCTTGCATGCGCTTTAACGAGAATATCACAACATAGCAGTTTCGCACTTGTAACGGTACAACACGCAGTATTTGGCTTGTTCATGCCGTTTTGTGTGCTTTCACAACATTTCACCTATTGCAGTTTCATACTCGCAATAAAACAACACTATCTCGTTAGATGACGTCGTTTTTGGTGGTTTCATGACGCTACCTGGCTTAAACTAACATAACTCAACCTAACATAACCTTCGCGCTTCTATCGTTAGAAAACGTTTTACTCGCTACTTTACATTGCTTTCTACAACATTACGACGGTTTCAAGCGCTTTCACATTAGATATCGCAGTTCCCGACTTGTAATGGTGAAAAACACTGCATCTCACTAAGTGACATTGTTTAATGCGGTTTTACGACGGTTCATATCTTAACCTAACCCAACCCAACCTAACCTAACCTAAACTAACCTAACCCAACCCAACCTAACCTAACCTAACCTAACCTAACCAAACCTAACCTAACCTAACCTAACCTAACCTAACCAAACATAACCTAACTTAACCTAACCTAACCTAACCTAACCTAACCTTACCTTACCTAAACTAACCTAACCTAACGTAACCTAACCTAACCTAACCTAACCTAACGTTACCTAACCTAACCTAACCTAACCCAGCATAACCCAACCCAACCCAACCCAACCTAACCTAACCTAACCAAACCTAACCTAACCTAACCTATATGAAGTCTTGGTCTGGATTACCTTTTATTAGGCCCGAGGAACCGGCAGCCGACAGCTACGATGAATGAGCCAAGATGATGATGCTACGCGACAACGATGAGGATGCATGAGCCACACATGATAATGATGATAATGTACCGGTGAAGAGGATGCGTATACTAAATGCCCACATCAATTCCCCCCAACGTGAAAGCGGCCAGCCTGGCCGCGGCAAGTCAAGGGGACAAAGAACGTCGCATGAAGGGATTCATGCGGGAGACATGGACGACCTCTGTAGTTCGATAACGGCGATCTGCCGGGGCTACAAGTGGTGTCACGCGATAATTCACTGGTGAAGTCTCTTCAAGAACGGTGTACGGCCCAATAAACCGAGGCTGAAATTTGTCGCACAAACCAGGTGTGCGAACAGGCGTCAAAAGGAGCACTTCGTCTCCAGGTTGGAAGGATACATCACGATGCGATTCATCATAAAGGAGCTTTCTGTCTTGCTGGCGGGCTTCAGTGTTTATACGAGCTCGTTGGCGGCACTGTGCGAGTCGTGAAACGTATTCCTCTGAAGAGGATGGAGATGAATTTGCTTGACAGGTAAAGAAGGAGACGTCCAGGAAAGAAGTAGGGGAGCGTCCATAAACTAGGTAAAATGGCGAGTAGCCGGTTGTTCGCTGAATGGCCGTATTGTAGGCGAAAGTGACGAATGGTAGAACAACGTCCCAGTTTTTGTGGTCTGGTTGAATATAGGCGGCGATCATGTCAGCAAGAGTGCCATGGAATCGCTCAGTGAGGCCGTTAGTCTGGGGATGATAACTAGAGGCAGTCTTGTGAGTTGTGCCGGAGGCCTGAAGAAGTTCATTCACTAGTTGTGAAAGAAAGGCCCTTCCACGGTCACTGAGCAACACACGTGGAGCACCATGACGCAGTATAATGGCTCGGCGGATGAAATCGGCAATCTCAGAAGCTGAACCTGTAGTAACGGATGCCGTCTCGGCGTAGCGCGTCAAAAGGTCAATGGCTGTTACTATCCACCGGTTTCCAGCAGCACTGACTGGGAGGGGGCCATAAAGATCGACGCCTACAACTTCGAATGGTGTGGCTGGGCACGGAAGAGGCTGTAGTTTACCGGCGGGAGCAGATGTTGGTAGTTTTCTACATTGACAGGTAGTGCAGGACCCGACGTACCGAGCTACACTAGTGGTAATGCCTGGCCAATAAAACCGACTTCGAAGGCGATCGTAGGTTTTATGGTAACCAAGGTGACCAGCAGTCGGATGGTCATGAAGTGCCCTGAGGACTTCGGACCGAAGTGATCGGGGTAGAACGGGAACCCAGCGCTGACCGTCAGGATGGTAAATTTTGCGGTACAGCACCGAGTTGTCCGGTTTAAATTGCGAGAGTTGGCGACGGAGCCTTGCATTAGGTGGACGGGAACTGCCAGTGAAGTAGTCTATAATACGTCGACAGTATGGGTCAGCCAACTGTCGAGAAGGAAAATCGTGCGGGTCGTCCGAAGGCAGCTGGTTCATAGAGGCGAGAGAGGAAACCGCCGTAGACGTGCACTCCGAGGGCGTGTTGTGCAAATCCATGGCAGAAACCCCGAGTGGAGTCGCTGGTAGTGGGCAGCGAGAAAGAGCGTCGGCGACACTATGCTTCCTGCCACACTTGTACACGATCTCACAATCATATTCTTGGAGGCGTAGAATCCAGCGTCCGAGGCGTCCCGACAAGTTCTTGAGTGTCGAAAGCCAACATAAAGCATGGTGGTCGGTCACAATGGTGAAATGGCGGCCATGCAGATATGGACAAAACTTCTGTATTGACCAAACGATGGCGAGGCACTCCTGCTCGGTTATCGTGTAGTTCCTCTCGGCTGCGGAGAGGACGCGGCTGGCGTATGCAACGACTCGCTCTCGCGAAGAGTTGTCGCGTTGCAGGAGCACGGCTCCTAAACCGCGGCCACTAGCGTCTGTGTGCAGGAAGGTCGGTGCATCATCGTGAAAATGAGCAAGTACAGGGTCGGTCGTGAGGGCACTCTTCAACCTGTCGAAAGCCGATTCACATTCCTGAGACCACTGAAAGGGCATACCGGAAGCAAGTAGCTTATGAAGTGGTGTGGCTATGGAGGCAAAGTTTTGTATGAATCGCCGAAAGTAAGAGGCGAGACCAAGGAAACTTCGCAAATCTTTTGGTTTGTCAGGGCGAGGGAAGCGAAGCACTGCAGCAGTTTTATCAGGGTCTGGGCGGATTCCGTCCTTGCTCACAATATGACCGAGTACCTTGATAGATCTGCTGGCGAAATGGCACTTTTTGGTGTTAATTTGAAGACCAGCGCCCGCAAGACAAGTCAGGACCTCGTCCAAGCGTTGCAGATGTTGAGGAAACGTCGATGAAAAGACAACAATGTCATCGAGGTAACATAGGCAAGTCTTCCATTTCAGGCCACGCAGCACGGTGTCAATCATGCGCTCAAAAGTTGCGGGCGCATTGCATAGACCGAACGGCATAACATTGAATTCGTATAGGCCGTCCGGGGTCGCAAACGCAGTTTTTTCTTTATCATCTTCGTGCATGGGGATTTGCCAATAGCCAGAACGCAGGTCGAGGCTTGAAAAGAATTCAGCACCTTGTAAAGAATCGAGGGCGTCGTCGATACGTGGCATGGGGTATACGTCCTTCCTAGTGATCTTATTGAGTGCTCGGTAATCGACGCACAATCGTACGGAACCGTCTTTTTTACGCACCAGAACCACTGGAGACGACAAAGGACTGGTTGAGGGTCGGATTATCTCCCGTTGCAGCATATCGCCTACGTTTTCCTCAATGATTTTTCGTTCGGCTAGGGAGACGCGGTACGGACGGCGGTGCACAATGGATGTTCCGTCGGTCTGAATACGATGTGCTGTAGCAGTTGTCTGGCCCAGGGTGGATGAATGAACGTCAAAGGAGTTTGCATGCTTTTCCAACAAATCAAGCAGCTGCTGCTTCTGTGAGTCATTCAAGTCTTTGTTGATGGCTGCTGTAAAGGCCGAGGGAGCAGCATGATCTGCAGGATGGCCTTTAGAGGAGACAGGGGTAAGAGGCACATCGCACACAGGCTGCAGATCGGCAACGCAGGCGACAGTAGTGCCCCGTGGTAGTAAAATTTTATCTTGTGTGGTGTTGGTAGCAGCGAGGACAGTTGATCCATTATTGAAGCGAGCCACACCTGATGCCAGATCTATGCCTTTATTAAGGCAACACGGTGACGGAGTGACCAAAATGTCACCAGAGTCGACGTCGTTGGACAAAACTGTCACTAATTGATGTTCGTTTGGTGGTAACTCGATGTCTACTGCAGCGATGAGTCTAAGTGGCCTGTAGGTTTCGTCGTTGAGCAAGTGGTCCGTGTCAGAAAGATGGACGACACGTTGTGCACAGCAAATAGCCGCAGAAGCAGAGGAAAGAAAGTCCCAGCCTAAAATGAGTTCATGGGAGCACGGGGATAGCACAGCAAATTCTATATGATGAAGAATTTCGTCGATTAGTACACGGGCAGTACAGAGAGCGGAAGGGCGAATCATTGTTCCCTGGGCTGTAACCAGTGTCGGTCCATCATAAGGCGTCGTGACTTTTCGAAGACGGGCACACAAATCAGCACGAATAACAGAAAACGCAGCCCCAGTGTCCACTAAAGCGTCAACGTCCACTCCCTCAACTGTGACCGCAATCATATTGTAGGGGCGCGCTGGAGGAATTGGAGTCTTGTGTTGGAATGCAGTTTGTCCTCCAAAAACTGCATCGCTTAGTTTTCCGGACGCCGATCAGAAGTAAGGGAAGCAGGCTGAAGAGGAGAAGAAGAGCGCCGGTAAGGCAACGGTGAACGGCGACGGGTTGATCGATTACTACGGCGCAGTTCACCCGATGCTTGCGGAGATGGAGACCGACGCGGCGGTGACGAATAACGGCGACCCTGGTACAAGGCTCCTGCGGTATAGTCCCGTTCGCGTATGTCATACCCTCGGCGCTCGTCTTGCTGGCGCTTGCGGCAAAAGCGTGCAATATGACCACGATAGCCACAATAATAGCACGTAGGCCGAGTCGATCGATGAGGAGGGTAGTAGCTTGCGCTAACTGCACCAGGAGAGAGAGAAGTCAGAGGGACAGGTGACGGCTCACGCGGTGGTGATGAAAAGCTCGTGGGAAAGCTTGTCGGAGGTGCGGCAGCAACCGACGCGTACGTTCGTGGCGGGGACGTCGAGCTGATGGTGCCTGGTGGTGCGGCGGCGGTGTGCGGGAACGATGGTAGAGCACGAGAGACAATGGGCTGCAAGTTGGCCATGTGGGTCATGGACGTGAGCTCTTCCCTGATGACATCCCGCAATGACGTTGAAGAGGACTGAACGGGACACACTGAAGGTAGTGTGAATCCCATTGATTCTAATTCTTCACGTATAATCGCCCTTATCGTGTCTCGCAGGTTTGGATCAGTCGTGATACGGGCCGCGTCACTGTCTGATTGTAGGCGCATAGACTCAAGTTCTTCAAGGCGCTGACAGGTTGTCGCAACGTCAGCAACGGTAGCCGGATTTTGGATCGCTAGGGCGTTGAATGCGACGGGTGCAATCCCCTTAAGAAGCTGGCGCACCTTGTCTGATTCTGTCATTGGTGTGTCAACCCGGCGGCAAAGTGAAAGAACATCCTCGATGTACGATGTGTACGACTCCCCGATGTGCTGTTTCCGAGTCGCGAGAGCTTTCTTTGAGAGAGCCGAACGAACAGCCGGTGTGCCAAAGACATGGCGAAGCTGATCTTTGAAGGCTGACCAGTCGGGGATGTCGATGAAGTGGTTGAGGAACCACGTCTTCGCGACACCCGTGAGGTAGAATGACACGTGAGCGAGTTTGTAGGCGTTATCCCACCGGTTATCAGCGCCGACACGTTCGAAATCATCCAGCCATTCTTCCACATCTTCCCCGCGCATACCAGCGAAGGGATGGGGCTCACGCTGGAGGCTGTTGATGACGTGAGAAGGCGCGGCACGCAGTGGTTGAGTGGGAACGGCTGCAGCACCGGCCTCATCTTGGTGCGACATATTTCCAGACACCTGGCCCAAGCGGCGACCTGAACGTAGCTCCAGGGGGTAGAGTGGTCGAGAGGATGACGAGGGATCTAACAGCACTCTCCACCACGTATGAAGTCTTGGTCTGGATTACCTTTTATTAGGCCCGAGGAACCGGCAGCCGACAGCTACGATGAATGAGCCAAGATGATGATGCTACGCGACAACGATGAGGATGCATGAGCCACACATGATAATGATGATAATGTACCGGTGAAGAGGATGCGTATACTAAATGCCCACACCTAACGTAACCTAACCTAACCTAACCTAACGTAACCTAACGTAACCTAACCCAACCTAACCCAACCCAACCCAACCACACCCAACCCAACCTAACCTAACCTAACCTAACCTTACCTTACCTAACCTAACCTAACCTAACCTACTGTAACCTAACCTTACCTAACCTAACGTAACCTAACCTAACCTAACCCAACCTAACCTAACCTAACCTAACCTAATCTAACCTAACCTAACCTAACCAAACCTAACCTAACCTAACCTAACCTAACGTAACCTAACGTAACCTAACCTAACCTAACCTAACGACGGTTGCAAGCGCTTTCACATTAGATATCGCATTAACGAGAATATCACAACATAGCAGTTTCGCACTTGTAACGGTACAACACGCAGTATTTGGCTTGTTCATGCCGTTTTGTGCGCTTTCACAACATTTCACCTATCGCAGTTTCGTACTCGCAATAAAACAACACTATCTCGTTAGATGACGTCGTTTTTGGTGGTTTCACGACGCTACCTGGCTTAAACTAACATAACTCAACCTAACATAACCTTCGCGCTTCTATCGTTAGAAAACGTTTTACTCGCTACTTTACATTGCTTTCTACAACATTACGACGGTTTCAAGCGCTTTCACATTAGATATCGCAGTTCCCGACTTGTAATGGTGAAAAACACTGCATCTCACTAAGTGACATTGTTTA
>NW_027464602.1:6052500-6080000 GCF_043290135.1 Rhipicephalus microplus
CTGCATCTCACAAAGTGACATTGTTTATTGCGGTTTTACGACGGTTCATATCTTAACCTAACCTAACGTTCGCACTTGTATCTAAAAACGCTTTATTACACTGTATCGTTCACAATTACGATATTTACACGACCACACAGTTTTTCACCAACTTATTACAGTACAGAACGCTGTATCTCGCTAAATGACATCGTTCTTTAAAGTTTCACGATACTTGCATGCGCTTTAACGAGAATATCACAATAAAGCAGTTTCGCACTTGTAACGGAACAAGACGCAGTATCTGGCTAGTTCATGTCATTTTGTGTGCTTTCACAACATTTCACCTACCGCAGTTTCGTACTCGCAATAAAACAACACTATCTCGTTAGATGACATCGTTTTTGGTGGTTTCACGATGCTACCTAGCTCAAACTAACCTAACCTAACCTAACCTTCGCACTTCTGTCGTTAGAAAACGTTTTACTCACTACTTTACAATGTTTTCTACAAGATTACGACGGTTTCATGCGCTTTCACAATAGATATCGCAGTTCCCGACTTGTAATGGTGAAAAACACTGCATCTCACTTAGTGACATTGTTTAATGCGGTTTTACGACGGCTCATATCTTAACCTAACCTAACGTTCGCACTTGTATCTAAAAACGCTCTATTACACTGTTTCTTTTACATTTAAGATATTTGCATGACCTCACAGTTTTTCACCAACTTATTACAGTACAGAACGCTGTATCTCGCTAAATGACATCGTTCTTTAAGGTTTCACGATGCTTGCATGCGCTTTAACGAGAATATCACAACATAGCAGTTTCGCACTTGTAACGGTACAACACGCAGTATTTGGCTTGTTCATGCCGTTTTGTGTGCTTTCACAACATTTCACCTATCGCAGTTTCATACTCGCAATAAAACAACACTATCTCTTTAGATGACGTCGTTTATGGTGGTTTCATGACGCTACCTGGCTTAAACTAACATAACTCAACCTAACATAACCTTCGCGCTTCTATCGTTAGAAAACGTTTTACTCGCTACTTTACATTGCTTTCTACAACATTACCACGGTTTCAAGCGCTTTCACATTAGATATCGCAGTTCCCGACTTGTAATGGTGAAAAACACTGCATCTCACTAAGTGACATTGTTTAATGTGGTTTTACGATGGTTCATATCTTAACCTAACCCAACCCAACCTAACCTAACCTAAACTAACCTAACCCAACCCAACCTAACCTAACCTAACCAAACCTAACCTAACCTAACCTAACCTAACCAAACATAACCTAACTTAACCTAACCTAACCTAACCTAACCTTACCTTACCTAAACTAACCTAACCTAACGTAACCTAACCTAACCTAACCTAACCTAACGTTACCTAACCTAACCTAACCTAACCCAGCATAACCCAACCCAACCCAACCCAACCCAACCTAACCTAACCTAACCAAACCTAACCTAACCTATATGAAGTCTTGGTCTGGATTACCTTTTATTAGGCCCGAGGAACCGGCAGCCGACAGCTACGATGAATGAGCCAAGATGATGATGCTACGCGACAACGATGAGGATGCATGAGCCACACATGATAATGATGATAATGTACCGGTGAAGAGGATGCGTATACTAAATGCCCACATCAATTCCCCCCAACGTGAAAGCGGCCAGCCTGGCCGCGGCAAGTCAAGGGGACAAAGAACGTCGCATGAATGGCTTCATGCGGGAGACATGGACGACCTCTGTAGTTCGATAACGGCGATCTGCCGGGGCTACAAGTGGTGTCACGCGATAATTCACTGGTGAAGTCTCTTCAAGAACGGTGTACGGCCCAATAAACCGAGGCTGAAATTTGTCGCACAAACCAGGTGTGCGAACAGGCGTCAAAAGGAGCACTTCGTCTCCAGGTTGGAAGGATACATCACGATGCGATTCATCATAAAGGAGCTTTCTGTCTTGCTGGCGGGCTTCAGTGTTTATACGAGCTCGTTGGCGGCACTGTGCGAGTCGTGAAACGTATTCCTCTGAAGAGGATGGAGATGAATTCGCTTGACAGGTAAAGAAGGAGACGTCCAGGAAAGAAGTAGGGGAGCGTCCATAAACTAGGTAAAATGGCGAGTAGCCGGTTGTTCGCTGAATGGCCGTATTGTAGGCGAAAGTGACGAATGGTAGAACAACGTCCCAGTTTTTGTGGTCTGGTTGAATATAGGCGGCGATCATGTCAGCAAGAGTGCCGTGGAATCGCTCAGTGAGGCCGTTAGTCTGGGGATGATAACTAGAGGCAGTCTTGTGAGTTGTGCCGGAGGCCTGAAGAAGTTCATTCACTAGTTGTGAAAGAAAGGCCCTTCCACGGTCACTGAGCAACACACGTGGAGCACCATGACGCAGTATAATGGCTCGGCGGATGAAATCGGCAATCTCAGAAGCTGAACCTGTAGTAACGGATGCCGTCTCGGCGTAGCGGGTCAAATGGTCAATGGCTGTTACTATCCACCGGTTTCCAGCAGCACTGACTGGGAGGGGGCCATAAAGATCGACGCCTACAACTTCGAATGGTGTGGCTGGGCACGGAAGAGGCTGTAGTTTACCGGCGGGAGCAGATGTTGGTAGTTTTCTACATTGACAGGTAGTGCAGGACCCGACGTACCGAGCTACACTAGTGGTAATGCCTGGCCAATAAAACCGACTTCGAAGGCGATCGTAGGTTTTATGGTAACCAAGGTGACCAGCAGTCGGATGGTCATGAAGTGCCCTGAGGACTTCGGACCGAAGTGATCGGGGTAGAACGGGAACCCAGCGCTGACCGTCAGGATGGTAAATTTTGCGGTACAGCACCGAGTTGTCCAGTTTAAATTGCGAGAGTTGGCGACGGAGCCTTGCATTAGGTGGACGGGAACTGCCAGTGAGGTAGTCTATAATACGTCGACAGTATGGGTCAGCCAACTGTCGAGAAGGAAAATCGTGCGGGTCGTCCGAAGGCAGCTGGTTCATAGAGGCGAGAGAGGAAACCGCCGTAGACGTGCACTCCGAGGGCGTGTTGTGCAAATCCATGGCAGAAACCCCGAGTGGAGTCGCTGGTAGTGGGCAGCGAGAAAGAGCGTCGGCGTCACTATGCTTCCTGCCACACTTGTACACGATCTCAAAATCATATTCTTGGAGGCGTAGAATCCAGCGTCCGAGGCGTCCCGACAAGTTCTTGAGTGTCGAAAGCCAACATAAAGCATGGTGGTCGGTCACAATGGTGAAATGGCGGCCATGCAGATATGGACAAAACTTCTGTACTGACCAAACGATGGCGAGGCACTCCTGCTCGGTTATCGTGTAGTTCCTCTCGGCTGCGGAGAGGACGCGGCTGGCGTATGCAACGACTCGCTCTCGCGAAGAGTTGTCGCGTTGCAGGAGCACGGCTCCTAAACCGCGGCCGCTAGCGTCTGTGTGCAGGAAGGTCGGTGCATCATCGTGAAAATGAGCAAGTACAGGGTCGGTCGTGAGGGCACTCTTCAACCTGTCGAAAGCCGATTCACATTCCTGAGACCACTGAAAGGGCATACCGGAAGCAAGTAGCTTATGAAGTGGTGCGGCTATGGAGGCAAAGTTTTGTATGAATCGCCGAAAGTAAGAGGCGAGACCAAGGAAACTTCGCAAATCTTTTGGTTTGTCAGGGCGAGGGAAGCGAAGCACTGCAGCAGTTTTATCAGGGTCTGGGCGGATTCCGTCCTTGCTCACAATATGACCGAGTACCTTGATAGATCTGCTGGCGAAAGGGCACTTTTTGGTGTTAATTTGAAGACCAGCGCCCGCAAGACAAGTCAGGACCTCGTCCAAGCGTTGCAGATGTTGAGGAAACGTCGATGAAAAGACAACAATGTCATCGAGGTAACATAGGCAAGTCTTCCATTTCAGGCCACGCAGCACGGTGTCAATCATGCGCTCAAAAGTTGCGGGCGCATTGCATAGACCGAACGGCATAACATTGAATTCGTATAGGCCGTCCGGGGTCGCAAACGCAGTTTTTTCTTTATCATCTTCGTGCATCGGGATTTGCCAATAGCCAGAACGCAGGTCGAGGCTTGAAAAGAATTCAGCACCTTGTAAAGAATCGAGGGCGTCGTCGATACGTGGCATGGGGTATACGTCCTTCCTAGTGATCTTATTGAGTGCTCGGTAATCGACGCAAAATCGTACGGAACCGTCTTTTTTACGCACCAGAACCACTGGAGACGACAAAGGACTGGTTGAGGGTCGGATTATCTCCCGTTGCAGCATATCGCCTACGTTTTCCTCAATGATTTTTCGTTCGGCTAGGGAGACACGGTACGGACGGCGGTGCACAATGGATGTTCCGTCGGTCTGAATACGATGTGCTGTAGCAGTTGTCTGGCCCAGGGTGGATGAATGAACGTCAAAGGAGTTTGCATGCTTTTCCAACAAATCAAGCAGCTGCTGCTTCTGTGAGTCATTCAAGTCTTTGTTGATGGCTGCTGTAAAGGCCGAGGAAGCAGCATGATCTGCAGGATGGCCTTTAGAGGAGACAGGGGTAAGAGGCACAACGCACACAGGCTGCAGATCGGCAACGCAGGCGACAGTAGTGCCCCGTGGTAGTAAAATTTTATCTTGTGTGGTGTTGGTAGCAGCGAGGACAGTTGATCCATTATTGAAGCGAGCCACACCTGATGCCAGATCTATGCCTTTATTAAGGCAACACGGTGACGGAGTGACCAAAATGTCACCAGAGTCGACGTCGTTGGACAAAACTGTCACTAATTGATGTTCGTTTGGTGGTAACTCGATGTCTACTGCAGCGATGAGTCGAAGTGGCCTGTAGGTTTCGTCGTTGAGCAAGTGGTCCGTGTCAGTAAGATGGACGACACGTTGTGCACAGCAAATAGCCGCAGAAGCAGAGGAAAGAAAGTCCCAGCCTAAAATGAGTTCATGGGAGCACGGGGATAGCACAGCAAATTCTATATGATGAAGAATTTCGTCGATTAGTACACGGGCAGTACAGAGAGCGGAAGGGCGAATCATTGTTCCCTGGGCTGTAACCAGTGTCGGTCCATCATAAGGCGTCGTGACTTTTCGAAGACGGGCACACAAATCAGCACGAATAACAGAAAACGCAGCCCCAGTGTCCACTAAAGCGTCAACGTCCACTCCCTCAACTGTGACCGCAATCATATTGTAGGGGCGCGCTGGAGGAATTGGAGTCCTGTGTTGGAATGCAGTTTGTCCTCCAAAAACTGCATCGCTTAGTTTTCCGGACGCCGATCAGAAGTAAGGGAAGCAGGCTGAAAAGGAGAAGAAGAGCGCCGGTAAGGCAACGGTGAACTGCGACGGGTTGATCGATTACTACGGCGCAGTTCACCCGATGCTGGCGGAGATGGAGACCGACGCGGCGGTGACGAATAACGGCGACCCTGGTACAAGGCTCCTGCGGTATAGTCCCGTTCGCGTATGTCATACCCTCGGCGCTCGTCTTGCTGGCGCTTGCGGCAAAAGCGTGCAATATGACCACGATAGCCACAATAATAGCACGTAGGCCGAGTCGATCGATGAGGAGGGTAGTAGCTTGCGCTAACTGCACCAGGAGAGAGAGAAGTCAGAGGGACAGGTGACGGCTCACGCGGTGGTGATGAAAAGCTCGTGGGAAAGCTTGTCGGAGGTGCGGCAGCAACCGACGCGTACGTTCGTGGCGGGGACGTCGAGCTGATGGTGCCTGGTGGTGCGGCGGCGGTGTGCGGGAACGATGGTAGAGCACGAGAGACAATGGGCTGCAAGTTGGCCATGTGGGTCATGGACGTGAGCTCTTCCCTGATGACATCCCGCAATGACGTTGAAGAGGACTGAACGGGACACACTGAAGGTAGTGTGAATCCCATTGATTCTAATTCTTCACGTATAATCGCCCTTATCGTGTCTCGCAGGTTTGGATCAGTCGTGATACGGGCCGCGTCACTGTCTGATTGTAGGCGCATAGACTCAAGTTCTTCAAGGCGCTGACAGGTTGTCGCAACGTCAGCAACGGTAGCCGGATTTTGGATCGCTAGGGCGTTGAATGCGACGGGTGCAATCCCCTTAAGAAGCTGGCGCACCTTGTCTGATTCTGTCATTGATGTGTCAACCCGGCGGCAAAGTGAAAGAACATCCTCGATGTACGATGTGTACGACTCCCCGATGTGCTGTTTCCGAGTCGCGAGAGCTTTCTTTGCGAGAGCCGAACGAACAGCCGGTGTGCCAAAGACATGGCGAAGCTGATCTTTGAAGGCTGACCAGTCGGGGATGTCGATGAAGTGGTTGAGGAACCACGTCTTCGCGACACCCGTGAGGTAGAATGACACGTGAGCGAGTTTGTAGGCGTTATCCCACCGGTTAGCAGCACCGACACGTTCGAAATCATCCAGCCATTCTTCCACATCTTCCCCGCGCATACCAGCGAAGGGATGGGGCTCACGCTGGAGGCTGTTGATGACGTGAGAAGGCGCGGCACGCAGTGGTTGAGTGGGAACGGCTGCAGCACCGGCCTCATCTTGGTGCGACATATTTCCAGACACCTGGCCCAAGCGGCGACCTGAACGTAGCTCCAGGGGGTAGAGTGGTCGAGAGGATGACGAGGGATCTAACAGCACTCTCCACCACGTATGAAGTCTTGGTCTGGGTTACCTTTTATTAGGCCCGAGGAACCGGCAGCCGACAGCTACGATGAATGAGCCAAGATGATGATGCTACGCGACAACGATGAGGATGCATGAGCCACACATGATAATGATGATAATGTACCGGTGAAGAGGATGCGTATACTAAATGCCCACACCTAACGTAACCTAACCTAACCTAACCTAACGTAACCTAACGTAACCTAACCCAACCTAACCCAACCCAACCCAACCACACCCAACCCAACCTAACCTAACCTAACCTAACCTTACCTTACCTAACCTAACCTAACCTAACCTAACCTACTGTAACCTAACCTTACCTAACCTAACGTAACCTAACCTAACCTAACCCAACCTAACCTAACCTAACCTAACCTAATCTAACCTAATCTAACCTAACCAAACCTAACCTAACCTAACCTAACCTAACCTAACGTAACCTAACCTAACCTAACCTAACGACGGTTGCAAGCGCTTTCACATTAGATATCGCAGTTCCCGCCTTGTAATGACGAAAAACACTGCATCTCACAAAGTGACATTGTTTATTGCGGTTTTACGACGGTTCATATCTTAACCTAACCAAACGTTCGCACTGGTATCTAAAAACGCTTTATTACACTGTATCGTTCACAATTACGATATTTACACGACCACACAGTTTTTCACCAACTTATTACAGTACAGAACGCTGTATCTCGCTAAATGACATCGTTCTTTAAAGTTTCACGATACTTGCATGCGCTTTAACGAGAATATCACAATAAAGCAGTTTCGCACTTGTAACGGAACAAGACGCAGTATCTGGCTAGTTCATGCCATTTTGTGTGCTTTCACAACATTTCAACTACCGCAGTTTCGTACTCGCAATAAAACAACACTATCTCGTTATATGACATCGTTTTTGGTGGTTTCACGATGCTACCTAGCTCAAACTAACCTAACCTAACCTAACCTTCGCACTTCTGTCGTTAGAAAACGTTTTACTCACTACTTTACAATGTTTTCTACAAGATTACGACGGTTTCATGCGCTTTCACAATAGATATCGCAGTTCCCGACTTGTAATGGTGAAAAACACTGCATCTCACTTAGTGACATTGTTTATGGCGGTTTTACGACGGCTCATATCTTAACCTAACCTAACGTTCGCACTTGTATCTAAAAACGCTCTATTACACTGTTTCTTTTACATTTAAGATATTTGCATGACCTCACAGTTTTTCACCAACTTATTACAGTACAGAACGCTGTATCTCGCTAAATGACATCGTTCTTTAAGGTTTCGTGATGCTTGCATGCGCTTTAACGAGAATATCACAACATAGCAGTTTCGCACTTGTAACGTTACAACACGCAGTATTTGGCTTGTTCATGCCGTTTTGTGTGCTTTCACAACATTTCACCTATCGCAGTTTCATACTCGCAATAAAACAACACTATCTCGTTAGATGACGTCGTTTTTGGTGGTTTCATGACGCTACCTGGCTTAAACTAACATAACTCAACCTAACATAACCTTCGCGCTTCTATCGTTAGAAAACGTTTTACTCGCTACTTTACATTGCTTTCTACAACATTACGACGGTTTCAAGCGCTTTCACATTAGATATCGCAGTTCCCGACTTGTAATGGTGAAAAACACTGCATCCCACTAAGTGACATTGTTCAATGCGGTTTTACGACGGTTCACATCTTAACCTAACCCAACCCAACCTAACCTAACCTAAACTAACCTAACCCAACCCAACCTAACCTAACCTAACCTAACCTAACCAAACCTAACCTAACCTAACCTAACCTAACCAAACATAACCTAACATAACCTAACCTAACCTAACCTAACCTAACCTTACCTTACCTTACCTAACCTAACCTAACCTAACGTAACCTAACCTAACCTAACCTAACCTAACGTTACCTAACCTAACCTAACCTAACCCAGCATAACCCAACCCAACCCAACCCAACCTAACCTAACCTAACCAAACCTAACCTAACCTAACGTAACCTAACCTAACCTAACCTAACGTAACCTAACGTAACCCAACCCAACCCAACCCAACCACACCCAACCCAACCTAACCTAACCTAACCTAACCTTACCTTACCTATCCTAACCTAACCTAACCTAACCTACTGTAACCTAACCTTACCTAACCTAACGTAACCTAACCTAACCTAACCCAACCTAACCTAACCTAACCTAATCTAACCTAACCTAACCTAACCAAACCAAACCTAACCTAACCTAACCTAACCTAACGTAACCTAACGTAACCTAACCTAACCTAACCTAACCTAACCTAACCTAACGACGGTTGCAAGCGCTTTCACATTAGATATCGCAGTTCCCGCCTTGTAATGGTGAAAAACACTGCATCTCACTAAGTGACATTGTTTAATGCGGTTTTGCGACGGTTCATATTTTAACCTAACCTAACATTCGCACTTGTATCTAAAAACGCTCTATTACACTGTTTCATTCACAATTACGATATTTAGATAACCTCACAGTTTTTCACCAACTTATTTCAGTACAGAACTCTGTATCTCGCTAAATGACATCGTTCTTTAAGGTTTCACGATGGTTGCATGCGCTTTCACGAGAATATCACAACATAGTAGTTTCGCACTTGTAACGGTACAACACGCAGTATCTGGCTTGTTGATGCCGTTTTGTGTGCTTTCACAACATTTCACCTATTGCAGTTTCGTACTCGCAATAAAACAACACTATCTCGTTAGATGACGTCCTTTTTGGTGGTTTCACGACGCTACCTAGCTTAAACTAACATAACAACCTAATATAACCTTCGCACTTCTATCGCTAGAAAACGTTTTACTCGCTACTTTACAATGCTCTCTACAACATTACGACAGTTTCATGCGCTTTCACAATAGATATCGCAGTTCCCGACTTGTAATGGTGAAAAACACTGCATCTCACTTAGTGACATTGTTTAATGCGGTTTTACGACGGTTCATATCTTAACCTAACCTAACGTTCGCACTTGTATCTAAAAACGCTCTATTACACTGTTTCGTTAACAATTACGATATTTACATGACCTCACAGTTTTTCACCAACTTATTACAGTACAGAACGCTGTATCTCGCTAAATGACATCGTTCTTTAAAGTTTCACGATACTTGCATGCGCTTTAACGAGAATATCAAAATAAAGCAGTTTCGCACTTGTAACGGCACAAGACGCAGTATATGGCTAGTTCATGCCATTTTGTGTGCTTTCACAACATTTCACCTGCCGCAGTTTCGTACTCGCAATAAAACAACACTATCTCGTTAGATGACATCGTTTTTGGTGGTTTCACGATGCTACCTAGCTCAAACTAACCTAACCTAACCTAACCTTCGCACTTCTGTCGTTAGAAAACGTTTTACTCACTACTTTACAATGTTTTCTACAAGATTACGACGGTTTCATGCGCTTTCACATTAGATATTGCAGTTCCCGACATGTAATGGTGAAAAACACTGCATCTCACAAAGTGACATTGTTTAATGCGGTTTTCCGACGGTTCATATCTTAACCTAACCTAACATTCGCACTTGTATCTCAAAACGCTCTATTACACTGTTTCGTTTACAATTACGATATTTGCATGACCTCACAGTTTTTCACCAACTTATTAGTGTACAGAACGCTGTCTCTCGCTAAATGACATCGTTCTTTAAGGTTTCACGATGCTTGCATGCGCTTTAACGAGAATATCACAACATAGCAGTTTCGCACTTGTAACGGTACAACACGCAGTATTTGGCTTGTTCATGCCGTTTTGTGCGCTTTCACAACATTTCACCTATCGCAGTTTCGTACTCGCAATAAAACAACACTATCTCGTTAGATAACGTCGTTTTTGGTGGTTTCACGACGCTACCTGGCTTAAACTAACATAACTCAACCTAACATAACCTTCGCGCTTCTATCGTTAGAAAACGTTTTACTCGCTACTTTACATTGCTTTCTACAACATTACGACGGTTTCAAGCGCTATCACATTAAATATCGCAGTTCCCGACTTGTAATGGTGAAAAACACTGCATCTCACTAAGTGACATTGTTTAATGCGGTTTTACGACGGTTCATATCTTAACCTAACCTAACCTAACCTAACCCAACCCAACCCAACCTAACCTAACCTAAACTAACCTAACCCAACCTAACCTAACCTAACCTAACCTAACCAAACCTAACCTAACATAACCTAACCTAACCTAACCTTACCTAACCTAACCTAACCTAACGTAACCTAACCTAACCTAACCCAACATAACCCAACCCAACCCAACCCAACCTAACCTATCCTAACCTAACCAAACCTGACCTAACCTAACCTAACCTAACCTAACCTAACCAAACGTCACCTAACCTAACCTAACCCAACCGAACCCAACCCAACCCAACCACACCCAACCCAACCTAACCTAACCTAACCTAACCTTACCTAACCTACCCTAACCTAACCTACTGTAACCTAACCTTACCTAACCTAACGTAACCTAACCTAACCTAACCCAACCTAACCTAACCTAACCTAATCTAACCTAACCTAACCTAACCAAACCTAACCTAACCTAACCTAACCTAACCTAACCTAACGTAACCTAACCTAACCTAACCTAACCTAACCTAACGACGGTTTCAGGCGCTTTCACATTAGATATCGCAGTTCCCGACTTGTAATGGTGAAAAACACTGCATCTCACTAAGTGACATTGTTTAATGCGGTTTTACGACGGTTCATATCTTAACCTAACCTAACGTTCGCACTTGTATCTAAAAACGCTCTATTACACTGTTTCGTTAACAATTACAATATTTACATGACCTCACAGTTTTTCACCAACTTATTGCAGTACAGAACGCTGTATCTCGCTAAATGACATCGTTCTTTAAGGTTTCACGATGCTTGCATGCGCTTTAACGAGAATATCACAACATAGCAGTTTCGCACTTGTAACGGTACAACACGCAGTATCTGGCTTGTTCATGCCGTTTTGTGTGCTTTCACAACATTTCACCTATTGCACTTTCGTACTCGCAATAAAACAACACTATCTCGTTAGATGACGTCCTTTTTGGTGGTTTCACGACGCTACCTAGCTTAAACTAACATAACAACCTAATATAACCATCGCACTTCTATCGTTAGAAAACGTTTTACTCAGTACTTTACAATGTTTTCTACAAGATTACGATGGTTTCTTGCGCTTTCACATTAGATGTCGCAGTTCCCGACTTGTAATGGCGAAAAACACTGCATCTCCCAAAGTGACATTGTTTATTGCGGTTTTACGACGGTTCATATCTTAACCTAACCTAACGTTCGCACTTGTATCTAAAAACGCTTTATTACACTGTATCGTTCACAATTACGATATTTACACGACCACACAGTTTTTCACCAACTTATTACAGTACAGAACGCTGTATCTCGCTAAATGACATCGTTCTTTAAAGTTTCACGATACTTGCATGCGCTTTAACGAGAATATCAAAATAAAGCAGTTTCGCACTTGTAACGGCACAAGACGCAGTATATGGCTAGTTCATGCCATTTTGTGTGCTTTCACAACATTTCACCTGCCGCAGTTTCGTACTCGCAATAAAACAACACTATCTCGTTAGATGACATCGTTTTTGGTGGTTTCACGATGCTACCTAGCTCAAACTAACCTAACCTAACCTAACCTTCGCACTTCTGTCGTTAGAAAACGTTTTACTCACTACTTTACAATGTTTTCTACAAGATTACGACGGTTTCATGCGCTTTCACATTAGATATTGCAGTTCCCGACATGTAATGGTGAAAAACACTGCATCTCACAAAGTGACATTGTTTAATGCGGTTTTCCGACGGTTCATATCTTAACCTAACCTAACATTCGCACTTGTATCTCAAAACGCTCTATTACACTGTTTCGTTTACAATTACGATATTTGCATGACCTCACAGTTTTTCACCAACTTATTAGTGTACAGAACGCTGTCTCTCGCTAAATGACATCGTTCTTTAAGGTTTCACGATGCTTGCATGCGCTTTAACGAGAATATCACAACATAGCAGTTTCGCACTTGTAACGGTACAACACGCAGTATTTGGCTTGTTCATGCCGTTTTGTGCGCTTTCACAACATTTCACCTATCGCAGTTTCGTACTCGCAATAAAACAACACTATCTCGTTAGATGACGTCGTTTTTGGTGGTTTCACGACGCTACCTGGCTTAAACTAACATAACTCAACCTAACATAACCTTCGCGCTTCTATCGTTAGAAAACGTTTTACTCGCTACTTTACATTGCTTTCTACAACATTACGACGGTTTCAAGCCCTATCACATTAAATATCGCAGTTCCCGACTTGTAATGGTGAAAAACACTGCATCTCACTAAGTGACATTGTTTAATGCGGTTTTACGACGGTTCATATCTTAACCTAACCTAACCTAACCTAACCCAACCCAACCCAACCTAACCTAACCTAAACTAACCTAACCCAACCTAACCTAACCTTACCTAACCTAACCAAACCTAACCTAACATAACCTAACCTAACCTAACCTTACCTAACCTAACCTAACCTAACGTAACCTAACCTAACCTAACCCAACATAACCCAACCCAACCCAACCCAACCTAACCTATCCTAACCTAACCAAACCTGACCTAACCTAACCTAACCTAACCTAACCTAACCTAACCAAACGTCACCTAACCTAACCTAACCCAACCGAACCCAACCCAACCCAACCACACCCAACCCAACCTAACCTAACCTAACCTAACCTTACCTAACCTAACCTAACCTAACCTACTGTAACCTAACCTTACCTAACCTAACGTAACCTAACCTAACCTAACCCAACCTAACCTAACCTAACCTAATCTAACCTAACCTAACCTAACCAAACCTAACCTAACCTAACCTAACCTAACCTAACCTAACGTAACCTAACCTAACCTAACCTAACCTAACCTAACCTAACGACGGTTTCAGGCGCTTTCACATTAGATATCGCAGTTCCCGACTTGTAATGGTGAAAAACACTGCATCTCACTAAGTGACATTGTTTAATGCGGTTTTACGACGGTTCATATCTTAACCTAACCTAACGTTCGCACTTGTATCTAAAAACGCTCTATTACACTGTTTCGTTAACAATTACAATATTTACATGACCTCACAGTTTTTCACCAACTTATTGCAGTACAGAACGCTGTATCTCGCTAAATGACATCGTTCTTTAAGGTTTCACGATGCTTGCATGCGCTTTAACGAGAATATCACAACATAGCAGTTTCGCACTTGTAACGGTACAACACGCAGTATCTGGCTTGTTCATGCCGTTTTGTGTGCTTTCACAACATTTCACCTATTGCACTTTCGTACTCGCAATAAAACAACACTATCTCGTTAGATGACGTCCTTTTTGGTGGTTTCACGACGCTACTAGCTTAAACTAACATAACAACCTAATATAACCTTCGCACTTCTATCGTTAGAAAACGTTTTACTCGCTACTTTACAATGCTCTCTACAACATTACGACGGTTTCATGCGCTTTCACAATAGATATCGCAGTTCCCGACTTGTAATGGTGAAAAACACTGCATCTCACTTAGTGACATTGTTTAATGCGGTTTTACGACGGTTCATATCTTAACCTAACCTAACGTTCACACTTGTATCTAAAAACGCTCTATTACACTGTTTCGTTCACAATTACGATATTTAGATAACCTCACAGTTTCTCACCAACTTATTTCAGTACAGAACTCTGTATCTCGCTAAATGACATCGTTCTTTAAGGTTTCACGATGCTTGCATGCGCTTTCACGAGAATATCACAACATAGCAGTTTCGCACTTGTAACGGGAGAACACGCAGTATCTGGCTTGTTGATGCCGTTTTGTGTGCTTTCACAACATTTCATCTATTGCAGTTTCGTACTCGCAATAAAACAACACTATCTCGTTAGATGACGTCCTTTTTGGTGGTTTCACGACGCTACCTAGCTTAAACTAACATAACAACCTAATATAACCATCGCACTTCTATCGTTAGAAAACGTTTTACTCAGTACTTTACAATGTTTTCTACAAGATTACGATGGTTTCATGCGCTTTCACATTAGATGTCGCAGTTCCCGACTTGTAATGGCGAGAAACACTGCATCTCCCAAAGTGACATTGTTTATTGCGGTTTTACGACGGTTCATATCTTAACCTAACCTAACGTTCGCACTTGTATCTAAAAACGCTTTATTACACTGTATCGTTCACAATTACGATATTTACACGACCACACAGTTTTTCACCAACTTATTACAGTACAGAACGCTGTATCTCGCTAAATGACATCGTTCTTTAAAGTTTCACGATACTTGCATGCGCTTTAACGAGAATATCACAATAAAGCAGTTTCGCACTTGTAACGGAACAAGACGCAGTATCTGGCTAGTTCATGTCATATTGTGTGCTTTCACAACATTTCACCTACCGCAGTTTCGTACTCGCAATAAAACAACACTCTCTCGTTAGATGACATCCTTTTTGGTGGTTTCACGATGCTACCTAGCTCAAACTAACCTAACCTAACCTAACCTTCGCACTTCTGTTGTTAGAAAACGTTTTACTCACTACTTTACAATGTTTTCTACAAGATTACGACGGTTTCATGCGCTTTCACAATAGATATCGCAGTTCCCGACTTGTAATGGTGAAAAACACTGCATCTCACTTAGTGACATTGTTTAATGCGGTTTTACGACGGCTCATATCTTAACCTAACCTAACGTTCGCACTTGTATCTAAAAACGCTCTATTACACTGTTTCTTTTACATTTAAGATATTTGCATGACCTCACAGTTTTTCACCAACTTATTACAGTACAGAACGCTGTATCTCGCTAAATGACATCGTTCTTTAAGGTTTCACGATGCTTGCATGCGCTTTAACGAGAATATCACAACATAGCAGTTTCGCACTTGTAACGGTACAACACGCAGTATTTGGCTTGTTCATGCCGTTTTGTGTGCTTTCACAACATTTCACCTATCGCAGTTTCATACTCGCAATAAAACAACACTATCTCGTTAGATGACGTCGTTTTTGGTGGTTTCATGACGCTACCTGGCTTAAACTAACATAACTCAACCTAACATAACCTTCGCGCTTCTATCGTTAGAAAACGTTTTACTCGCTACTTTACATTGCTTTCTACAACATTACGACGGTTTCAAGCGCTTTCACATTAGATATCGCAGTTCCCGACTTGTAATGGTGAAAAACACTGCATCTCACTAAGTGACATTGTTTAATGCGGTTTTACGACGGTTCATATCTTAACCTAACCCAACCCAACCTAACCTAACCTAAACTAACCTAACCCAACCCAACCTAACCTAACCTAACCAAACCTAACCTAACCTAACCTAACATAACCAAACATAACCTAACATAACCTAACCTAACCTAACCTAACCTTACCTTACCTAACCTAACCTAACCTAACGTAACCTAACCTAACGTTACCTAACCTAACCTAACCTAACCCAGCATAACCCAACCCAACCCAACCCAACCTAACCTAACCTAACCAAACCTAACCTAACCTAACCTATATGAAGTCTTGGTCTGGATTACGTTTTATTAGGCCCGAGGAACCGGCAGCCGACAGCTACGATGAATGAGCCAAGATGATGATGCTACGCGACAACGATGAGGATGCATGAGCCACACATGATAACGATGATAATGTACCGGTGAAGAGGATGCGTATACTAAATGCCCACATCAATTCCCCCCCACGTGAAAGCGGCCAGCCTGGCCGCGGCAAGTCAAGGGGACAAAGAACGTCGCATGAAGGGCTTCATGCGGGAGACATGGACGACCTCTGTAGTTCGATAACGGCGATCTGCCGGGGCTACAAGTGGTGTCACGCGATAATTCACTGGTGAAGTCTCTTCAAGAACGGTGTACGGCCCAATAAACCGAGGCTGAACTTTGTCGCACAAACCAGGTGTGCGAACAGGCGTCAAAACGAGCACTTCGTCTCCAGGTTGGAAGGATACATCACGATGCGATTCATCATAAAGGAGCTTTCTGTCTTGCTGGCGGGCTTCAGTGTTTATACGAGCTCGTTGGCGGCACTGTGCGAGTCGTGAAACGTATTCCTCTGAAGAGGATGGAGATGAATTCGCTTGACAGGTAAAGAAGGAGACGTCCAGGAAAGAAGTAGGGGAGCGTCCATAAACTAGGTAGAATGGCGAGTAGCCGGTTGTTCGCTGAATGGCCGTATTGTAGGCGAAAGTGACGAATGGTAGAACAACGTCCCAGTTTTTGTGGTCTGGTTGAATATAGGCGGCGATCATGTCAGCAAGAGTGCCGTGGAATCGCTCAGTGAGGCCGTTAGTCTGGGGATGATAACTAGAGGCAGTCTTGTGAGTTGTGCCGGAGGCCTGAAGAAGTTCATTCACTAGTTGTGAAAGAAAGGCCCTTCCACGGTCACTGAGCAACACACGTGGAGCACCATGACGCAGTATAATGGCTCGGCGGATGAAATCGGCAATCTCAGAAGCTGAACCTGTAGTAACGGATGCCGTCTCGGCGTAGCGCGTCAAATGGTCAATGGCTGTTACTATCCACTGGTTTCCAGCAGCACTGACTGGGAGGGGGCCATAAAGATCGACGCCTACAACTTCGAATGGTGTGGCTGGGCACGGAAGAGGCTGTAGTTTACCGGCGGGAGCAGATGTTGGTAGTTTTCTACATTGACAGGTAGTGCAGGACCCGACGTACCGAGCTACACTAGTGGTAATGCCTGGCCAATAAAACCGACTTCGAAGGCGATCGTAGGTTTTATGGTAACCAAGGTGACCAGCAGTCGGATGGTCATGAAGTGCCCTGAGGACTTCGGACCGAAGTGATCGGGGTAGAACGGGAACCCAGCGCTGACCGTCAGGATGGTAAATTTTGCGGTACAGCACCGAGTTGTCCGGTTTAAATTGCGAGAGTTGGCGACGGAGCCTTGCATTAGGTGGACGGGAACTGCCAGTGAGGTAGTCTATAATACGTCGACAGTATGGGTCAGCCAACTGTCGAGAAGGAAAATCGTGCGGGTCGTCCGAAGGCAGCTGGTTCATAGAGGCGAGAGAGGAAACCGCCGTAGACGTGCACTCCGAGGGCGTGTTGTGCAAATCCATGGCAGAAACCCCGAGTGGAGTCGCTGGTAGTGGGCAGCGAGAAAAAGCGTCGGCGTCACTATGCTTCCTGCCACACTTGTACACGATCTCAAAATCATATTCTTGGAGGCGTAGAATCCAGCGTCCGAGGGGTCCCGACAAGTTCTTGAGTGTCGAAAGCCAACATAAAGCATGGTGGTCGGTCACAATGGTGAAATGGCGGCCATGCAGATATGGACAAAACTTCTGTACTGACCAAACGATGGCGAGGCACTCCTGCTCGGTTATCGTGTAGTTCCTCTCGGCTGCGGAGAGGACGCGGCTGGCGTATGCAACGACTCGCTCTCGCGAAGAGTTGTCGCGTTGCAGGAGCACGGCTCCTAAACCGCGGCCGCTAGCGTCTGTGTGCAGGAAGGTCGGTGCATCATCGTGAAAATGAGCAAGTACAGGGTCGGTCGTGAGGGCACTCTTCAACCTGTCGAAAGCCGATTCACATTCCTGAGACCACTGAAAGGGCATACCGGAAGCAAGTAGCTTATGAAGTGGTGCGGCTATGGAGGCAAAGTTTTGTATGAATCGCCGAAAGTAAGAGGCGAGACCAAGGAAACTTCGCAAATCTTTTGGTTTGTCAGGGCGAGGGAAGCGAAGCACTGCAGCAGTTTTATCAGGGTCTGGGCGGATTCCGTCCTTGCTCACAATATGACCGAGTACCTTGATAGATCTGCTGGCGAAATGGCACTTTTTGGTGTTAATTTGAAGACCAGCGCCCGCAAGACAAGTCAGGACCTCGTCCAAGCGTTGCAGATGTTGAGGAAACGTCGATGAAAAGACAACAATGTCATCGAGGTAACATAGGCAAGTCTTCCATTTCAGGCCACGCAGCACGGTGTCAATCATGCGCTCAAAAGTTGCGGGCGCATTGCATAGACCGAACGGCATAACATTGAATTCGTATAGGCCGTCCGGGGTCGCAAACGCAGTTTTTTCTTTATCATCTTCGTGCATGGGGATTTGCCAATAGCCAGAACGCAGGTCGAGGCTTGAAAAGAATTCAGCACCTTGTAAAGAATCGAGGGCGTCGTCGATACGTGGCATGGGGTATACGTCCTTCCTAGTGATCTTATTGAGTGCTCGGTAATCGACGCAAAATCGTACGGAACCGTCTTTTTTACGCACCAGAACCACTGGAGACGACCAAGGACTGGTTGAGGGTCGGATTATCTCCCGTTGCAGCATATCGCCTACGTTTTCCTCAATGATTTTTCGTTCGGCTAGGGAGACGCGGTACGGACGGCGGTGCACAATGGATGTTCCGTCGGTCTGAATACGATGTGCTGTAGCAGTTGTCTGGCCCAGGTTGGATGAATGAACGTCAAAGGAGTTTGCATGCTTTTCCAACAAATCAAGCAGCTGCTGCTTCTGTGAGTCATTCAAGTCTTTGTTGATGGCTGCTGTAAAGGCCGAGGGAGCAGCATGATCTGCAGGATGGCCTTTAGAGGAGACAGGGGTAAGAGGCACATCGCACACAGGCTGCAGATCGGCAACGCAGGCGACAGTAGTGCCCCGTGGTAGTAAAATTTTATCTTGTGTGGTGTTGGTAGCAGCGAGGACAGTTGATCCATTATTGAAGCGAGCCACACCTGATGCCAGATCTATGCCTTTATTAAGGCAACACGGTGACGGAGTGACCAAAATGTCACCAGAGTCGACGTCGTTGGACAAAACTGTCACTAATTGATGTTCGTTTGGTGGTAACTCGATGTCTACTGCAGCGATGAGTCTAAGTGGCCTGTAGGTTTCGTCGTTGAGCAAGTGGTCCGTGTCAGAAAGATGGACGACACGTTGTGCACAGCAAATAGCCGCAGAAGCAGAGGAAAGAAAGTCCCAGCCTAAAATGAGTTCATGGGAGCACGGGGATAGCACAGCAAATTCTATATGATGAAGAATTTCGTCGATTAGTACACGGGCAGTACAGAGAGCGGAAGGGCGAATCATTGTTTGCTGGGCTGTAACCAGTGTCGGTCCATCATAAGGCGTCGTGACTTTTCGAAGACGGGCACACAAATCAGCACGAATAACAGAAAACGCAGCCCCAGTGTCCACTAAAGCGTCAACGTCCACTCCCTCAACTGTGACCGCAATCATATTGTAGGGGCGCGCTGGAGGAATTGGAGTCCTGTGTTGGAATGCAGTTTGTCCTCCAAAAACTGCATCGCTTAGTTTTCCGGACGCCGATCAGAAGTAAGGGAAGCAGGCTGAAGAGGAGAAGAAGAGCGCCGGTAAGGCAACGGTGAACGGCGACGGGTTGATCGATTACTACGGCGCAGTTCACCCGATGCTGGCGGAGATGGAGACCGACGCGGCGGTGACGAATAACGGCGACCCTGGTACAAGGCTCCTGCGGTATAGTCCCGTTCGCGTATGTCATACCCTCGGCGCTCGTCTTGCTGGCGCTTGCGGCAAAAGCGTGCAATGTGACCACGATAGCCACAATAATAGCACGTAGGCCGAGTCGATCGATGAGGAGGGTAGTAGCTTGCGTTAACTGCACCAGGAGAGAGAGAAGTCAGAGGGACAGGTGACGGCTCACGCGGTGGTGATGAAAAGCTCGTGGGAAAGCTTGTCGGAGGTGCGGCAGCAACCGACGCGTACGTTCGTGGCGGGGACGTCGAGCTGATGGTGCCTGGTGGTGCGGCGGCGGTGTGCGGGAACGATGGTAGAGCACGAGAGACAATGGGCTGCAAGTTGGCCATGTGGGTCATGGACGTGAGCTCTTCCCTGATGACATCCCGCAATGACGTTGAAGAGGACTGAACGGGACACACTGAAGGTAGTGTGAATCCCATTGATTCTAATTCTTCACGTATAATCGCCCTTATCGTGTCTCGCAGGTTTGGATCAGTCGTAATACGGGCCGCGTCACTGTCTGATTGTAGGCGCATAGACTCAAGTTCTTCAAGGCGCTGACAGGTTGTCGCAACGTCAGCAACGGTAGCCGGATTTTGGATCGCTAGGGCGTTGAATGCGACGGGTGCAATCCCCTTAAGAAGCTGGCGCACCTTGTCTGATTCTGTCATTGGTGTGTCAACCCGGCGGCAAAGTGAAAGAACATCCTCGATGTACGATGTGTACGACTCCCCGATGTGCTGTTTCCGAGTCGCGAGAGCTTTCTTTGCGAGAGCCGAACGAACAGCCGGTGTGCCAAAGACATGGCGAAGCTGATCTTTGAAGGCTGACCAGTCGGGGATGTCGATGAAGTGGTTGAGGAACCACGTCTTCGCGACACCCGTGAGGTAGAATGACACGTGAGCGAGTTTGTAGGCGTTATCCCACCGGTTAGCAGCGCCGACACGTTCGAAATCATCCAGCCATTCTTCCACATCTTCCCCGCGCATACCAGCGAAGGGATGGGGCTCACGCTGGAGGCTGTTGATGACGTGAGAAGGCGAGGCACGCAGTGGTTGAGTGGGAACGGCTGCAGCACCGGCCTCATCTTGGTGCGACATATTTCCAGACACCTGGCCCAAGCGGCGACCTGAACGTAGCTCCAGGGGGTAGAGTGGTCGAGAGGATGACGAGGGATCTAACAGCACTCTCCACCACGCATGAAGTCTTGGTCTGGATTACCTTTTATTAGGCCCGAGGAACCGGCAGCCGACAGCTACGATGAATGAGCCAAGATGATGATGCTACGCGACAACGATGAGGATGCATGAGCCACACATGATAATGATGATAATGTACCGGTGAAGAGGATGCGTATACTAAATGCCCACACCTAACGTAACCTAACCTAACCTAACCTAACGTAACCTAACGTAACCTAACCCAACCTAACCCAACCCAACCCAACCACACCCAACCCAACCTAACCTAACCTAACCTAACCTTACCTTACCTAACCTAACCTAACCTAACCTACTGTAACCTAACCTTACCTAACCTAACGTAACCTAACCTAACCTAACCCAACCTAACCTAACCTAACCTAACCTAATCTAACCTAACCTAACCTAACCAAACCTAACCTAACCTAACCTAACCTAACGTAACCTAACGTAACCTAACCTAACCTAACCTAACGACGGTTGCAAGCGCTTTCACATTAGATATCGCATTAACGAGAATATCACAACATAGCAGTTTCGCACTTGTAACGGTACAACACGCAGTATTTGGCTTGTTCATGCCGTTTTGTGCGCTTTCACAACATTTCACCTATCGCAGTTTCGTACTCGCAATAAAACAACACTATCTCGTTAGATGACGTCGTTTTTGGTGGTTTCACGACGCTACCTGGCTTAAACTAACATAACTCAACCTAACATAACCTTCGCGCTTCTATCGTTAGAAAACGTTTTACTCGCTACTTTACATTGCTTTCCACAACATTACGACGGTTTCAAGCGCTTTCACATTAAATATCGCAGTTCCCGACTTGTAATAGTGAAAAACACTGCATCTCACTAAGTCACATTGTATAATGCGGTTTTATGACGGTTCATATCTTAACCCAACCTAACCTAACTTAACCTAACCCAACCCAACCCAACCTAACCTAACCTAACCTAACCTAACCAAACCTAACGTAACCTAACCTAACCTAACCTAACCTAACGACGGTTGCAAGCGCTTTCACATTAGATATCGCAGTTCCCGACTTGTAATTGAAAAACACTGCATCTCACTAAGTGACATTGTTTAATGCGGTTTTACGACGGTTCATATCTTAACCTAACCTAACGTTCGCACTTGTATCTAAAAACGCTCTATTACACTGTTTCGTTAACAATTACGATATTTACATGACCTCACAGTTTTTCACCAACTTATTACAGTTCAGAACGCTGTATCTCGCTAAATGACATCGTTCTTTAAAGCTTCACGATACTTGCATGCGCTTTAACGAGAATATCACAATAAAGCAGTTTCGCACTTGTAACGGCACAAGACGCAGTATCTGGCTAGTTCATGTCATTTTGTGTGCTTTCACAATATTTCACCTATCGCAGTTTCGTACTCGCAATAAAACAACACTATCTCGTTAGATGACATCGTTTTTGGTGGTTTCACGATGCTACCTAGCTCAAACTAACCTAACCTAACCTAACCTTCGCACTTCTGTCGTTAGAAAACGTTTTTCTCACTACTTTATAATGTTTTCTTCAAGATTACGACGGTTTCATGCGCTTTCACATTAGATATCGCAGTTCCCGACTTGTAATGGTGAAAAACACTGCATCTCACAAAGTGACATTATTTAAAGCAGTTTTCCGACGGTTCATATCTTAACCTAACCTAACATTCTTACTTGTATCTCAAAACGCTCTATTACACTGTTTCTTTTCTAATTACGATATTTGCATGACCTCACAGTTTTTCAACAACTTATTACAGTACAGAACGCTGTCTCTCGCTAAATGACATCGTTCTTTAAGGTTTCACGATGCTTGCATGCGCTTTATCGAGAATATCACAACATAGCAGTTTCGCACTTGTAACGGTACAACACGCAGTATTTGGCTTGTTCATGCCGTTTTGTGTGCTTTCACAACATTTCACCTATCGCAGGTTCGTACTCGCAATAAAACAACACTATCTCGTTAGATGACGTCGTTTTTGGTGGTTTCACGAAGCTACCTGGCTTAAACTAACATAACTCAACCTAACATAACCTTCGCGCTTCTATCGTTAGAAAACGTTTTACTCGCTACTTTACATTGCTTTCTACAACATTACGACGGTTTCAAGCGCTTTCACATTAGATATCGCAGTTCCCGACTTGTAATGGTGAAAAACACTGCATCTCACTAAGTTACATTGTGTAATGCGGTTTTACGACGGTTCATATCTTAACCTAACCTAACCTAACCTAACCTAACCTAACCTAACCTTACCTAACCTAACCTAACCTAACCCAACGCAACCCAACCCAACCCAACCCAACCTAACCTAACCTAACCTAACCTAACCCAACCCAACCCAACCTAACCTAACCTAAACTGACCTAACCTAACCTAACGTAACCTAACCTAAGCTAACCTAACCTAACCTAACGTAACGTAACCTAACCTAACCTAACCTAACCCAACATAACCCAACCCAACCCAACCCAACCTAACCTAACCTAACCTAACCAAACCTAACCTAACCTAACCTAACCTAACGTAACCTAACCTAACCTAACCTAACGTAACCTAACCTAACCTAACCCAACCTAACCCAACCCAACCCGACCCAACCACACCCAACCCAACCTAACCTAACCTAACCTAACCTTACCTAACCTAACCTAACCTAACGTAACGTAACCTAACCTAACCTAAACTAACCTACTGTAACCTAACCTTACCTAACCTAACGTAACCTCACCTAACCTAACCCAACCTAACCTAACCTAATCTAACCTAACCTAACCTAACCAAACCTAACCTAACCTAACCTAACCTAACGTAACCTAACCTAACCTAACCTAACCTAACGACGGTTGCAAGCGCTTTCATATTAGATATCGCAGTTCCCGACTTGTAATGGTGAAAAACACTGCATCTCACAAAGTGGCATTGTTTAATGCGGTTTTACAACGGTTCATATCTTAACCTAACCTAACATTCGCACTTGTATCTAAAAACGCTCTATTACACTGTTTCGTTCACAATTACGATATTTGCATAATCTCACAGTTTTTCACCAACTTATTGCAGTACAGAACGCTGTATCTCGCTAAAAGACATCGTTCTTTAAGGTTTCACGATGCTTGCATGCGCTTTAACGAGAATATCACAATATAGCAGTTTCGCACTTGTAATGGTACAACACGCAATATCTGGCTTGTTCATGCCGTTTTGTGTGCTTTCACAACATTTCACCTATCGCAGTTTCGTACTCGCAATAAAACAACACTATCTCGTTAGATGACGTCGTTTTTGGTGGTTTCACGAAGCTACCTGGCTTAAACTAACATAACTCAACCTAACATAACCTTCGCGCTTCTATCGTTAGAAAACGTTTTACTCGCTACTTTACATTGCTTTCTACAACATTACGACGGTTTCAAGCGCTTTCACATTAGATATCGCAGTTCCCGACTTGTAATGGTGAAAAACACTGCATCTCACTAAGTTACATTGTGTAATGCGGTTTTACGACGGTTCATATCTTAACCTAACCTAACCTAACCTAACCTAACCTAACCTAACCTTACCTAACCTAACCTAACCTAACCTAACCCAACGCAACCCAACCCAACCCAACCCAACCTAACCTAACCTAACCTAACCTAACCCAACCCAACCCAACCTAACCTAACCTAAACTGACCTAACCTAACCTAACGTAACCTAACCTAAGCTAACCTAACCTAACCTAACGTAACGTAACCTAACCTAACCTAACCTAACCCAACATAACCCAACCCAACCCAACCCAACCTAACCTAACCTAACCTAACCAAACCTAACCTAACCTAACCTAACCTAACGTAACCTAACCTAACCTAACCTAACGTAACCTAACCTAACCTAACCCAACCTAACCCAACCCAAACCGACCCAACCACACCCAAGCCAACCTAACCTAACCTAACCTAACCTTACCTAACCTAACCTAACCTAACGTAACGTAACCTAACCTAACCTAAACTAACCTACTGTAACCTAACCTTACCTAACCTAACGTAACCTCACCTAACCTAACCCAACCTAACCTAACCTAATCTAACCTAACCTAACCTAACCAAACCTAACCTAACCTAACCTAACCTAACGTAACCTAACCTAACCTAACCTAACCTAACGACGGTTGCAAGCGCTTTCATATTAGATATCGCAGTTCCCGACTTGTAATGGTGAAAAACACTGCATCTCACAAAGTGACATTGTTTAATGCGGTTTTACAACGGTTCATATCTTAACCTTACCTAACATTCGCACTTGTATCTAAAAACGCTCTATCACACTGTTTCGTTCACAATTACGATATTTGCATAATCTCACAGTTTTTCACCAACTTATTGCAGTACAGAACGCTGTATCTCGCTAAAAGACATCGTTCTTTAAGGTTTCACGATGCTTGCATGCGCTTTAACGAGAATATCACAATATAGCAGTTTCGCACTTGTAATGGTACAACACGCAATATCTGGCTTGTTCATGCCGTTTTGTGTGCTTTCACAACATTCACCTATTACAGTTTTGTACATGCAATAAAACAACACTATCTCGTTAGATGACGTCCTTTTTGGTGGTTTCACGACGCTACCTAGCTTAAACTAACATAACTCAACCTAATATAACCTTCGCACTTCTATCGTTAGAAAACGTTTTACTCGCTACTTTACAATGCTCTCTACAACACTACGACAGTTTCATGCGCTTTCACAATAGATATCGCAGTTCCCGACTTGTAATGGTGAAAAACACTGCATCTCACATAGTGACATTGTTTAATGCGGTTTTACGACGGTTCATATCTTAACCTAACGTAACGTTCGCACTTGTATATAAAAACGCTCTATTACACTGTTTCGTACATATTTAAGATATTTGCATGAGCTCACAGTTTTTGACCAACTTATTACAGTACAGAACGCTGTATCTCGCTAAATGACATCGTTCTTTAAAGTTTCACGATACTTGCATGCGCTTTAACGAGAATATCACAATAAAGCAGTTTGGCCCTTGTAACGGCACAAGACGCAGTATCTGGATAGTTCATGCCATTTTGTGTGCTTCCACAATATTTCACCTATCGCAGTTTCGTACTCGCAAAAAACAACACTATCTCGTTAGATGACATCGTTTTTGGTGGTTTCACGATGCTACCTAGCTCAAACTAACCTAACCTAACCTAACCTTCGCACTTCTATCGTCAGAAAGCGTTTTACTCACTACTTTACAATGTTTTCTACAAGATTACGACGGTTTCATGCGCTTTTACATTAGATATCGCAGTTCCAGACTTGTAATGGTGAAAAACACTGCATCTCACAAAGTGACATTGTTTAATGCGGTTTTACGACAGTTCATATCTTAACCTAACCTAACATTCGCACTTGTATCTAAAAACGCTCTATTACACTGTTTCGTTCACAATTACAATATTTGCATAACCTCACAGTTTTTCACCAACTTATTACAGTACAGAACGCTGTATCTCGCTAAATGACATCGTTCTTTAAGGTTTCACGATGCTTGCATGCGCTTTAACGAGAATATCACAATATAGCAGTTTCGCACTCTTAACGGTACAACACGCACTATCTGGCTTGTTCATGCCGTTTTGTGTGCTTTCACAACATTTCATCTATTACAGTTTCGTACATGCAATAAAACAACACTATCTCGTTAGATGACGTCCTTTTTGGTGGTTTCACGACGCTACCTAGCTTAAACTAAAATAACTCAACCTAATATAACCTTCGCACTTCTATCGTTAGAAAACGTTTTACTCGCTACTTTACAATGCTCTCTACAACACTACGACAGTTTCATGCGCTTTCACAATAGATATCGCAGTTCCCGACTTGTGATGGTGAAAAACACTGCATCTCACTTAGTGACATTGTTTAATGCGGTTTTATGACGGTTCATATCTTAACCTAACCTAACGTTCGCACTTGTATCTAAAAACGCTCTATTA
>NW_027464602.1:6400000-6415000 GCF_043290135.1 Rhipicephalus microplus
TTGATATCTCAACCTAACCTAACATTCGCACTTGTATCTAAATACGCTCAATTACACTGTTTCGTTCACAATTACGATATTTGCTTGACCTCACAGTTTCTCACCAACTTATTACAGTACAGAACGCTGTATCTCGCTAAATGACATCGTTCTTTAAGGTTTCAAGATACTTGCATGCGCTTCAAGGAGAATATCACAACATAGCAGTTTCGCACTTGTAACGGTACAACACGCAGTATTTGGCTTGTTCATGCCGTTTTGTGTGCTTTCACAACATTTCACCTATCGCAGTTTCGTACTCGCAATAAAACAACACTATCTCGTTAGATGACGTTGTTTTTGGTAGTTTCACGACGCTACCTAGCTTAAACTAACATAACCCAACCTAACATAACCTTCGCACTTCTATCGTTAGAAAACGTTTTACTCGCTACTTTACATTGCTTTCTACAACATTACGACGGTTTCAAGCGCTTTCCCATTAGATATCACAGTTCCCAACTTGTAAAGGTGAAAAACACTGCATCTCACTAAGTGACATTGTTTAATGCGGTTTTACGACGGTTCATACCTTAACCTAACGTAACCTAACCTAACCTAACCTAACCTTACCTAACCTAACCTAACCTAACCTAACCAACCCAACCCAACCTAACCTAACCTAACCTAACCTAAACTAACCTAACCCAACCTAACCTAACCTAACCTAACCCAACCCAACCCAACCTAACCTAACCAAAGCTAACCTAACCTAACCTAACCAAACCTAACCTAACCCAACTTAACCTAACCTAACGTAACCTAACCTAACCTAACCTATTCTAACGTAACCTAACCTAACCTGACCTAACCTAACCTAACGTAACCTAACCTAACCTAACATAACCTAACGTAACCTAACCTAACCTAACGTAACCTAACCTAACCTAACCCAACCTAACCCAACCCAACCCAACCCAACAACACCCAACCCAACCTAACCTAACCTAACCTAACGTAACCTAACCTAACCTAACGTAACCTAACCTAACCTAACCTAACGTAACCTAACCTAACCTAACCTAACCTAACCCAACCTAACCTAACCTAACCTAACCTAACCCAACTCAACCCAACCTAACCTAACCTAACCTAACCTAACCTAACCAAACCTAACCTAACCTAACCTAACCTAACGACGGTTGCAAGCGCTTTCACATTAGATATCGCAGTTCCCCACTTTTAATGGTGAAAAACACTGCATCTCACTAATTGACATTGTTTAATGCGGTTTTACGACGGTTCATATCTTAACCTAACCTAACATTCGCACTTGTATCTAAAAACGCTCTATTACACTGTTTTGTTCACAATTACGATATTTGCTTGACCTCACAGTTTCTCACCAACTTATTACAGTACAGAACGCTGTATCTCGCTAAATGACATCGTTCTTTAAGGTTTCACGATACTTGCATGCGCTTTACCGAGAATATTACAATATAGCAGTTTCGCACTTGTAACGGTAGAACACGCAGTATTTGGCTTGTTCATGCCGTTTTGTGTGCTTTCACAACATTTCACCTATCGCAGTTTAATACTCGCAATAAAACAACACTATCTCGTTAGATGACGTCGTTTTTGGTGGTTTCACGACGCTACGTAGCTTAAACTAACATAACTCAACCTAACATAACCTTCGCACTTCTATCGTTAGAAAACGTTTTACTCGCTACTTTACATTGCTTTCTACAACATTACGACGGTTTCAAGCGCTTTCACATTAGATATCGCAGTTCCCAACTTGTAAAGGTGAAAAACACTGCATCTCACTAAGTGACATTGTTTAATGCGGTTTTACGACGGTTCATACCTTAACCTAACGTAACCTAACCTAACCTAACCCAACCTAACCTAACATAACCTAACCTAACCTAACCTAACCTAACCAAACCTAACCTAACGTAACCTAACCTAACCTAACCTAACCTAACGACGTTTGCAAGCGCTTTCACATTAGATTTCGCAGTTCCCGACTTGTAATGGTGAAAAACACTGCATCTCACTAAGTGACATTGTTTAATGCGGTTTTACGACGGTTCATATCTTAACCTAACCTAACATTCGTACTTGTATTGAAAAACGCTCTATTACACTGTTTCGTTCACAATTACGATATTTGCATAACCTCACAGTTTTTCACCAACTTATTGCAGTACAGAACGCTGTATCTCGCTAAATGACATCGTTCTTTAAGGTTTCACGATGCTTGCATGCGCTTTAACGAGAATATCACATTATAGCAGTTTCGCACTTGTAACGGTACAACACGCAGTATCTGGCTTGTTCAAGCCGTTTTGTGTAATTTCACAACATTTCACCTATTGCAGTTTCGTACATGCAATAAAACAACACTATCTCGTTAGATGACGTCCTTTTTGGTGGTCTCACGACGCTACAGAGCTTAAACTAACATAACTCAAGCTAACCTTCGCACTTCTATCGTTAGAAAACGTTTTACTCGCAACTTTACAATGTTTTCTACAAGATTACGACGGTTTCATGCGCTTTCACATTAGATATCGTAGTTCCCGACTTGTAATGTTGAAAAACACTACATCTCACTAAGTGACATTGTTTAATGCGGTTTTACGACGGTGTATATCTCAACCTAACCTAACATTCGCACTTGTATCTAAGTACGCTCAATTACACTGTTTCGTTCACAATTACGATATTTGCTTGACCTCACAGTTTCTCACCAACTTATTACAGTACAGAACGCTGTATCTCGCTAAATGACATCGTTCTTTAAGGTTTCACGATACTTGCATGCGCTTTAACGAGAATATCACAATAAAGCAGTTTCGCACTTGTAACGGCACAAGACGCAGTATCTGGCTAGTTCATGCCATTTTGTGTGCTTTCCCAATATTTCACCTATCGCAGTTTCGTACTCGCAATAAAACAACACTATCTCGTTAGATGACTTCGTTTTTGGTGGCTTCACGACGCTACCTAGCTCAAACTAACCGAACCTTCGCACTTCTATCGTTAGAAAACGTTTTATTCGCTACTTTACAATGTTTTCTACAAGATTACGACGGTTTCATGCGCTTTCACATTAGATATCGCAGTTCCCGACTTGTAATGGTGAAAAACACAGCATCTCACTAAGTGACATTGTTTAATGCAGTTTTAGCGCGGTTCATATCTTAACCTAACCTAACCTTACCTAACCCAACCTAACCTAACCTAACCTAACCAAACCTTACCTAACATCCCTAAACCAAACCTAACCTAACCTAACCTAACGTAACCTAACCTAACCTAACCTAACCTAACGACGGTTGCAAGCGCTTTCACATTAGATATCGCAGTTCCCCACTTTTAATGGTGAAAAACACTGCATCTCACTAATTGACATTGTTTAATGCGGTTTTACGACGGTTCATATCTTAACCTAACCTAACATTCGCACTTGTATCTAAAAACGCTCTATTACACTGTTTTGTTCACAATTACGATATTTGCATAACCTGACAGTTTTTCACCAACTTATTGCAGTACAGAACTCTGTATCTCGCTAAATGACATCGTTCTTTAAGGTTTCACGATGCTTGCATGCGCTTTACGAGAATATCACAACATAGCAGTTTCGCACTTGTAACGGTACAACACGCAGTATTTGGCTTGTTCATGCCGTTTTGTGTGCTTTCACAACATTTTACCTATCGCAGTTTCGTACTCGCAATAAAACAACACTATCTCGTTAGATGACGTTCTTTTTGGTGGTCTCGCGACGCTACATAGCTTAAACTAACATAACTCAAGCTAACCTTCGCACTTCTATCGTTAGAAAACGTTTTACTCGCAACTTTACAATGTTTTCTACAAGATTACGACGGTTTCATGCGCTTTCACATTAGATATCGTAGTTCCCGACTTGTAATGTTGAAAAACACTACATCTCACTAAGTGACATTGTTTAATGCGGTTTTACGACGGTTGATATCTCAACCTAACCTAACATTCGCACTTGTATCTAAATACGCTCAATTACACTGTTTCGTTCACAATTACGATATTTGCTTGACCTCACAGTTTCTCACCAACTTATTACAGTACAGAACGCTGTATCTCGCTAAATGACATCGTTCTTTAAGGTTTCAAGATACTTGCATGCGCTTCAAGGAGAATATCACAACATAGCAGTTTCGCACTTGTAACGGTACAACACGCAGTATTTGGCTTGTTCATGCCGTTTTGTGTGCTTTCACAACATTTCACCTATCGCAGTTTCGTACTCGCAATAAAACAACACTATCTCGTTAGATGACGTTGTTTTTGGTAGTTTCACGACGCTACCTAGCTTAAACTAACATAACTCAACCTAACATAACCTTCGCACTTCTATCGTTAGAAAACGTTTTACTCGCTACTTTACATTGCTTTCTACAACATTACGACGGTTTCAAGCGCTTTCCCATTAGATATCACAGTTCCCAACTTGTAAAGGTGAAAAACACTGCATCTCACTAAGTGACATTGTTTAATGCGGTTTTACGACGGTTCATACCTTAACCTAACGTAACCTAACCTAACCTAACCTAACCTTACCTAACCTAACCTAACCTAACCTAACCAACCCAACCCAACCTAACCTAACCTAACCTAACCTAAACTAACCTAACCCAACCTAACCTAACCTAACCTAACCTAACCCAACCTAACCCAACCCAACCCAACCTAACCTAACCAAAGCTAACCTAACCTAACCTAACCAAACCTAACCTAACCCAACTTAACCTAACCTAACGTAACCTAACCTAACCTAACCTATTCTAACGTAACCTAACCTAACCTGACCTAACCTAACCTAACGTAACCTAACCTAACCTAACATAACCTAACGTAACCTAACCTAACCTAACGTAACCTAACCTAACCTAACCCAACCTAACCCAACCCAACCCAACCCAACAACACCCAACCCAACCTAACCTAACCTAACCAAATTATCCTTACCTAACCTAACCTAACCTAACGTAACCTAACCTAACCTAACCTAACGTAACCTAACCTAACCTAACCTAACCTAACCCAACCTAACCTAACCTAACCTAACCTAACCCAACTCAACCCAACCTAACCTAACCTAACCTAACCTAACCTAACCAAACCTAACCTAACCTAACCTAACCTAACGACGGTTGCAAGCGCTTTCACATTAGATATCGCAGTTCCCCACTTTTAATGGTGAAAAACACTGCATCTCACTAATTCACATTGTTTAATGCGGTTTTACTACGGTTCATATCTTAACCTAACCTAACATTCGCACTTGTATCTAAAAACGCTCTATTACACTGTTTTGTTCACAATTACGATATTTGCTTGACCTCACAGTTTCTCACCAACTTATTACAGTACAGAACGCTGTATCTCGCTAAATGACATCGTTCTTTAAGGTTTCACGATACTTGCATGCGCTTTACCGAGAATATTACAATATAGCAGTTTCGCACTTGTAACGGTAGAACACGCAGTATTTGGCTTGTTCATGCCGTTTTGTGTGCTTTCACAACATTTCACCTATCGCAGTTTAATACTCGCAATAAAACAACACTATCTCGTTAGATGACGTCGTTTTTGGTGGTTTCACGACGCTACGTAGCTTAAACTAACATAACTCAACCTAACATAACCTTCGCACTTCTATCGTTAGAAAACGTTTTACTCGCTACTTTACATTGCTTTCTACAACATTACGACGGTTTCAAGCGCTTTCACATTAGATATCGCAGTTCCCAACTTGTAAAGGTGAAAAACACTGCATCTCACTAAGTGACATTGTTTAATGCGGTTTTACGACGGTTCATACCTTAACCTAACGTAACCTAACCTTACCTAACCCAACCTAACCTAACATAACCTAACCTAACCTAACCTAACCAAACCTAACCTAACGTAACCTAACCTAACCTAACCTAACCTAACGACGTTTGCAAGCGCTTTCACATTAGATTTCGCAGTTCCCGACTTGTAATGGTGAAAAACACTGCATCTCACTAAGTGACATTGTTTAATGCGGTTTTACGACGGTTCATATCTTAACCTAACCTAACATTCGTACTTGTATTGAAAAACGCTCTATTACACTGTTTCGTTCACAATTACGATATTTGCATAACCTCACAGTTTTTCACCAACTTATTGCAGTACAGAACGCTGTATCTCGCTAAATGACATCGTTCTTTAAGGTTTCACGATGCTTGCATGCGCTTTAACGAGAATATCACATTATAGCAGTTTCGCACTTGTAACGGTACAACACGCAGTATCTGGCTTGTTCAAGCCGTTTTGTGTAATTTCACAACATTTCACCTATTGCAGTTTCGTACATGCAATAAAACAACACTATCTCGTTAGATGACGTCCTTTTTGGTGGTCTCACGACGCTACATAGCTTAAACTAACATAACTCAAGCTAACCTTCGCACTTCTATCGTTAGAAAACGTTTTACTCGCAACTTTACAATGTTTTCTACAAGATTACGACGGTTTCATGCGCTTTCACATTAGATATCGTAGTTCCCGACTTGTAATGTTGAAAAACACTACATCTCACTAAGTGACATTGTTTAATGCGGTTTTACGACGGTGTATATCTCAACCTAACCTAACATTCGCACTTGTATCTAAGTACGCTCAATTACACTGTTTCGTTCACAATTACGATATTTGCTTGACCTCACAGTTTCTCACCAACTTATTACAGTACAGAACGCTGTATCTCGCTAAATGACATCGTTCTTTAAGGTTTCACGATACTTGCATGCGCTTTAACGAGAATATCACAATAAAGCAGTTTCGCACTTGTAACGGCACAAGACGCAGTATCTGGCTAGTTCATGCCATTTTGTGTGCTTTCCCAATATTTCACCTATCGCAGTTTCGTACTCGCAATAAAACAACACTATCTCGTTAGATGACTTCGTTTTTGGTGGCTTCACGACGCTACCTAGCTCAAACTAACCGAACCTTCGCACTTCTATCGTTAGAAAACGTTTTATTCGCTACTTTACAATGTTTTCTACAAGATTACGACGGTTTCATGCGCTTTCACATTAGATATCGCAGTTCCCGACTTGTAATGGTGAAAAACACAGCATCTCACTAAGTGACATTGTTTAATGCAGTTTTAGCGCGGTTCATATCTTAACCTAACCTAACCTTACCTAACCCAACCTAACCTAACCTAACCTAACCAAACCTTACCTAACATCCCTAACCTAACCTAACCTAACCTAACCTAACCAAACCTAACCTAACCTAACCTAACGTAACCTAACCTAACCTAACCTAACGACGGTTGCAAGCGCTTTCACATTAGATATCGCAGTTCCCCACTTTTAATGGTGAAAAACACTGCATCTCACTAATTGACATTGTTTAATGCGGTTTTACGACGGTTCATATCTTAACCTAACCTAACATTCGCACTTGTATCTAAAAACGCTCTATTACACTGTTTTGTTCACAATTACGATATTTGCATAACCTGACAGTTTTTCACCAACTTATTGCAGTACAGAACGCTGTATCTCGCTAAATGACATTGTTCTTTAAGGTTTCACGATGCTTGCATGCGCTTTAACGAGAATATCACAATATAGCAGTTTCGCACTTGTAACGGTAGAACACGCAGTATTTGGCTTGTTCATGCCGTTTTGTGTGCTTTCACAACATTTCACCTATCGCAGTTTAATACTCGCTATAAAACAACACTATCTCGTTAGATGACGTCGTTTTTGGTAGTTTCACGACGCTACCTAGCTTAAACTAACCTAACCTAACCTAACCTTCGCACTTCTATCGTTAGAAAACGTTTTACTCGCAACTTTACAATGTTTTCTACAAGATTACGACGGTTTCATGCGCTTTCACATTAGATATCGTAGTTCCCGACTTGTAATGTTGAAAAACACTACATATCACTAAGTGACATTGTTTAATGCGGTTTTACGACGGTTGATATATCAACCTAACCTAACATTCGCACTTGTATCTAAAGACGCTCAATTACACTGTTTCGTTCACAATTACGATATTTGCTTGACCTCACAGTTTCTCACCAACTTATTACAGTACAGAACGCTGTATCTCGCTAAATGACATCGTTCTTTAAGGTTTCACGATACTTGCATGCGCTTTACCGAGAATATTACAATATAGCAGTTTCGCACTTGTAACGGTAGAACACGCAGTATTTGGCTTGTTCATGCCGTTTTGTGTGCTTTCACAACATTTCACCTATCGCAGTTTAATACTCGCAATAAAACAACACTATCTCGTTAGATGACGTCGTTTTTGGTGGTTTCACGACGCTACGTAGCTTAAACTAACATAACTCAACCTAACATAACCTTCGCACTTCTATCGTTAGAAAACGTTTTACTCGCTACTTTACATTGCTTTCTACAACATTACGACGGTTTCAAGCGCTTTCACATTAGATATCGTAGTTCCCGACTTGTAATGTTGAAAAACGCTACATCTCACTAAGTGACGTTGTTTAATGCGGTTTTACGATGGTTGATATGTCAACCTAACCTAACATTCGCACTTGTATCTAAAGACGCTCAATTACACTGTTTCGTTCACAATTACGATATTTGCTTGACCTCACAGTTTCTCACCAACTTATTACAGTACAGAACGCTGTATCTCGCTTAATGACATCGTTCTTTAAGGTTTCACGATACTTGCATGCGCTTTACCGAGAATGTCACAACATAGCAGTTTCGCACTTGTAACGGTACAACACGCAGTATTTGGCTTGTTCATGCCGTTTTGTGTGCTTTCACAACATTTCACCTATCGCAGTTTCGTACTCGCAATAAAACAACACTATCTCGTTAGATGACATCGTTTTTGGTGGTTTCACGACACTACCTAGCTCAAACTAACCGAACCTTCGCACTTCTATCGTTAGAAAACGTTTTATTCGCTACTTTACAATGTTTTCTACAAGATTACGACGGTTTCATGCGCTTTCACATTAGATATCGCAGTTCCCGACTTGTAATGGTGAAAAACACAGCATCTCACTAAGTGACATTGTTTAATGCGGTTTTAGCGCGGTTCATATCTTAACCTAACCCAACCTTACTTAACCCAACCTAACCTAACCTAACCTAACCAAACCTTACCTAACATAACCTAACCTAACCTAACCTAACCTAACCTAACCAAACCTAACCTGACCTAACCTAACGTAACCTAACCTAACCTAACCTAACCAAACCTAACCTAACCTAACGACGTTTGCAAGCGCTTTCACATTAGATATCGCAGTTCCCGACTTGTAATGGTGAAAAACACTGCATCTCACTAAGTGACATTGTTTAATGCGGTTTTACGACGGTTCATATCTTAACCTAACCTAACATTCGCACTTGTATTAAAAAACGCTCTATTACACTGTTTCGTTCACAATTAGGATATTTGCATAACCTCACAGTTTTTCACCAACTTATTGCAGTACAGAACGCTGTATTTCGCTAAATGACATCGTTCTTTAAGGTTTCACGATGCTTGCATGCGCTTTACGAGAATATCACAACATAGCAGTTTCGCACTTGTAACGGTACAACACGCAGTATTTGGCTTGTTCATGCCGTTTTGTGTGCTTTCACAACATTTCACCTATCGCAGTTTCGTACTCGCAATAAAACAACACTATCTCGTTAGATGACGTTGTTTTTGGTAGTTGCACGACGCTACCTAGCTTAAACTAACATAACTCAACCTAACATAACCTTCGCACTTCTATCGTTAGAAAACGTTTTACTCGCTACTTTACATTGCTTTCTACAACATTATGACGGTTTCAAGCGCTTTCACATTAGATATCACAGTTCCCAACTTGTAAAGGTGAAAAACACTGCATCTCACTAAGTGACATTGTTTAATGCGGTTTTACGACAGTTCATACCTTAACCTAACGTAACCTAACCTAACCTAACCCAACCTAACCTAACATAACCTAACCAAACCTAACCTAACCTAACCTAACCTAACCAAACCTAACCTAACGTAACCTAACCTAACCTAAGCTAACCTAACCTAACGACGTTTGCAAGCGCTTTCACATTGGATATCGCAGTTCCCGACTTGTAATGGTGAAAAACACTGCATCTCACTAAGTGACATTGTTTAATGCGGTTTTACGACCGTTCATATCTTAACCTAACCTAACATTCGTACTTGTATTGAAAAACGCTCTATTCCACTGTTTCGTTCACAATTACGATATTTGCTTGACCTCACAGTTTCTCACCAACTTATTACAGTACAGAACGCTGTATCTCGCTAAATGACATCGTTCTTTTAGGTTTCACGATACTTGCATGCGCTTTACCGAGAATGTCACAACATAGCAGTTTCGCACTTGTAACGGTACAACACGCAGTATTTGGCTTGTTCATGCCGTTTTGTGTGCTTTCACAACATTTTACCTATCGCAGTTTCGTACTCGCAATAAAACAACACTATCTCGTTAGATGACGTTCTTTTTGGTGGTCCCACGACGCTACATAGCTTAAACTAACATAACTCAAGCTAACCTTCGCACTTCTATCGTTAGAAAACGTTTTACTCGCAACTTTACAATGTTTTCTACAAGATTACGACGGTTTCATGCGCTTTCACATTAGATATCGTAGTTCCCGACTTGTAATGTTGAAAAACACTACATCTCACTAAGTGACATTGTTTAATGCGGTTTTACGACGGTTGATATCTCAACCTAACCTAACATTCGCACTTGTATCTAAATACGCTCAATTACACTGTTTCGTTCACAATTACGATATTTGCTTGACCTCACAGTTTCTCACCAACTTATTACAGTACAGAACGCTGTATCTCGCTAAATGACATCGTTCTTTAAGGTTTCAAGATACTTGCATGCGCTTCAACGAGAATATCACAACATAGCAGTTTCACACTTGTAACGGTACAACACGCAGTATTTGGCTTGTTCATGCCGTTTTGTGTGCTTTCACAACATTTCACCTATCGCAGTTTCGTACTCGCAATAAAACAACACTATCTCGTTAGATGACGTTGTTTTTGGTAGTTTCACGACGCTACCTAGCTTAAACTAACATAACTCAACCTAACATAACCTTCGCACTTCTATCGTTAGAAAACGTTTTACTCGCTACTTTACATTGCTTTCTACAACATTACGACGGTTTCAAGCGCTTTCCCATTAGATATCACAGTTCCCAACTTGTAAAGGTGAAAAACACTGCATCTCACTAAGTGACATTGTTTAATGCGGTTTTACGACGGTTCATACCTTAACCTAACGTAACCTAACCTAACCTAACCTTACCTAACCTAACCTAACCTAACCTAACCAACCCAACCCAACCTAACCTAACCTAACCTAACCTAAACTAACCTAACCCAACCTAACCTAACCTAACCTAACCTAACCCAACCTAACCCAACCCAACCCAACCTAACCTAACCAAAGCTAACCTAACCTAACCTAACCAAACCTAACCTAACCTAACTTAACCTAACCTAACGTAACCTAACCTAACCTAACCTATTCTAACGTAACCTAACCTAACCTGACCTAACCTAACCTAACGTAACCTAACTTAACCTAACATAACCTAACGTAACCTAACCTAACCTAACGTAACCTAACCTAACCTAACCCAACCTAACCCAACCCAACCCAACCCAACAACACCCAACCCAACCTAACCTAACCTAACCAAATTATCCTTACCTAACCTAACCTAACCTAACGTAACCTAACCTAACCTAACCTAACGTAACCTAACCTAACCTAACCTAACCCAACCTAACCTAACCTAACCTAACCTAACCCAACTCAACCCAACCTAACCTAATCTAACCTAACCTAACCTAACCTAACCTAACCTAACCAAACCTAACCAAACCTAACCTAACCTAACGACGTTTGCAAGCGCTTTCACATTAGATATCGCAGTTCCCGACTTGTAATGGTGAAAAACACTGCATCTCACTAAGTGACATTGTTTAATGCGGTTTTACGACGGTTCATATCTTAACCTAACCTAACATTCGCACTTGTATTAAAAACGCTCTATTACACTGTTTCGTTCACAATTAGGATATTTGCATAACCTCACAGTTTTTCACCAACTTATTGCAGTACAGAACGCTGTATCTCGCTAAATGACATCGTTCTTTAAGATTTCACGATGCTTGCATGCGCTTCAACGAGAATATCACAACATAGCAGTTTCGCACTTGTAACGGTACAACACGCAGTATTTAACTTGTTCATTGCGTTTCGTGTGCTTTCACAACATTTCACCTATCGCAGTTTCGTACTCGCAATAAAACAACACTATCTCGTTAGATGACGTTGTTTTTGGTAGTTTCACGACGCTACCTAGCTTAAACTAACATAACTCAACCTAACATAACCTTCGCACTTCTATCGTTAGAAAACGTTTTACTCGCTACTTTACATTGCTTTCTACAACATTACGACGGTTTCAAGCGCTTTCACAGTAGATATCACAGTTCCCAACTTGTAAAGGTGAAAAACACTGCATCTCACTAAGTGACATTGTTTAATGCGGTTTTACGACGGTTCATACCTTAACCTAACGTAACCTAACCTAACCTAACCTAACCTAACCTAACCAACCCAACCCAACCTAACCTAACCTAACCTAACCTAAACTAACCTAACCCAACCTAACCTAACCTAACCTAACCTAACCCAACCTAACCCAACCCAACCCAACCTAACCTAACCAAAGCTAACCTAACCTAACCTAACCAAACCTAACCTAACCTAACTTAACCTAACCTAACGTAACCTAACCTAACCTAACCTATTCTAACGTAACCTAACCTTACCTGACCTAACCTAACCTAACGTAACCTAACCTAACCTAACATAACCTAACGTAACCTAACCTAACCTAACGTAACCTAACCTAACATAACCCAACCTAACCCAACCCAACCCAACCCAACAACACCCAACCCAACCTAACCTAACCTAACCTAACCTTACCTAACCTAACCAAATTATCCTTACCTAACCTAACCTAACCTAACGTAACCTAACCTAACCTAACCTAACGTAACCTAACCTAACCTAACCCAACCTAACCTAACCTAACCTAACCTAACCCAACTCAACCCAACCTAACCTAATCTAACCTAACCTAACCTAACCTAACCTAACCAAACCTAACCTAACCTAACCTAACCTAACCTAACCTAACGACGGTTGCAAGCGCTTTCACATTAGATATCGCAGTTCCCCACTTTTAATGGTGAAAAACACTGCATCTCACTAATTGACATTGTTTAATGCGGTTTTACGATGGTGTATATCTCAACCTAACCTAACATTCGCACTTGTATCTAAGTACGCTCAATTACACTGTTTCGTTCACAATTACGATATTTGCTTGACCTCACAGTTTCTCACCAACTTATTACAGTACAGAACGCTGTATCTCGCTAAATGACATCGTTCTTTAAGGTTTCACGATACTTGCATGCGTTTTAACGAGAATATCACAATAAAGCAGTTTCGCACTTGTAACGGCACAAGACGCAGTATCTGGCTAGTTCATGCCATTTTGTGTGCTTTCCCAATATTTCACTTATCGCAGTTTCGTACTCGCAATAAAACAACACTATCTCGTTAGATGACATCGTTTTTGGTGGCTTCACGACGCTACCTAGCTCAAACTAACCGAACCTTCGCACTTCTATCGTTAGAAAACGTTTTATTCGCTACTTTACAATGTTTTCTACAAGATTACGACGGTTTCATGCGCTTTCACATTAGATATCGCAGTTCCCGACTTGTAATGGTGAAAAACACAGCATCTCACTAAGTGACATTGTTTAATGCAGTTTTAGCGCGGTTCATATCTTAACCTAACCTAACCTTACCTAACCCAACCTAACCTAACCTAACCTAACCAAACCTTACCTAACATCCCTAACCTAACCTAACCTAACCTAACCTAACCAAACCTAACCTAACCTAACCTAACGTAACCTAACCTAACCTAACCTAACCTAACCTAACGACGTTTGCAAGCGCTTTCACATTAGATATCGCAGTTCCCGACTTGTAATGGTGAAAAACACTGCATCTCACTAAGTGACATTGTTTAATGCGGTTTTACGACGGTTCATATCTTAACCTAACCTAACATTCGCACTTGCATTAAAAAACGCTCTATTACACTGTTTCGTTCACAATTAGGATATTTGCATAACCTCACAGTTTTTCACCAACTTATTGCAGTACAGAACGCTGTATCTCGCTAAATGACATCGTTCTTTAAGGTTTCACGATGCTTGCATGCGCTTTAACGAGAATATCACAACATAGCAGTTTCGCACTTGTAACGGTACAACACGCAGTATTTGGCTTGTTCATGCCGTTTTGTGTGCTTTCACAACATTTCACCTATCGCAGTTTCGTACTCGCAATAAAACAACACTATCTCGTTAGATGACGTTGTTTTTGGTAGTTTCACGACGCTACCTAGCTTAAACTAACATAACTCAACCTAACATAACCTTCGCACTTCTATCGTTAGAAAACGTTTTACTCGCTACTTTACATTGCTTTCTACAACATTACGACGGTTTCAAGCGCTTTCACATTAGATATCACAGTTCCCAACTTGTAAAGGTGAAAAACACTGCATCTCACTAAGTGACATTGTTTAATGCGGTTTTACGACGGTTCATACCTTAACCTAACGTAACCTTCCCTAACCTAACCTTACCTAACCTAACCTAACCTAACCTAACCCAACCCAACCCAACCTAACCTAACCTAACCTAACCTAAACTAACCTAACCCAACCTAACCTAACCTAACCTAACCTAACCCAACCCAACCCAACCCAACCTAACCTAACCTAAGCTAACCTAACCAAACCTAACCTAACCTAA
>NW_027464602.1:6717500-6808000 GCF_043290135.1 Rhipicephalus microplus
GGTAGAACACGCAGTATTTGGCTTGTTCATGCCGTTTTGTGTGCTTTCACAACATTTCACCTATCGCAGTTTAATACTCGCTATAAAACAACACTATCTCGTTAGATGACGTCGTTTTTGGTAGTTTCACGACGCTACCTAGCTTAAACTAACCTAACCTAACCTAACCCTCGCACTTCTATCGTTAGAAAACGTTTTACTCGCAACTTTACAATGTTTTCTACAAGATTACGACGGTTTCATGCGCTTTCACATTAGATATCGTAGTTCCCGACTTGTAATGTTGAAAAACACTACATATCACTAAGTGACATTGTTTAATGCGGTTTTACGACGGTTGATATATCAACCTAACCTAACATTCGCACTTGTATCTAAAGACGCTCAATTACACTGTTTCGTTCACAATTACGATATTTGCTTGACCTCACAGTTTCTCACCAACTTATTACAGTACAGAACGCTGTATCTCGCTAAATGACATCGTTCTTTAAGGTTTCACGATACTTGCATGCGCTTTACCGAGAATATTACAATATAGCAGTTTCGCACTTGTAACGGTAGAACACGCAGTATTTGGCTTGTTCATGCCGTTTTGTGTGCTTTCACAACATTTCACCTATCGCAGTTTAATACTCGCAATAAAACAACACTATCTCGTTAGATGACGTCGTTTTTGGTGGTTTCACGACGCTACGTAGCTTAAACTAACATAACTCAACCTAACATAACCTTCGCACTTCTATCGTTAGAAAACGTTTTACTCGCTACTTTACATTGCTTTCTACAACATTACGACGGTTTCAAGCGCTTTCACATTAGATATCGCAGGTCCCAACTTGTAAAGGTGAAAAACACTGCATCTCACTAAGTGACATTGTTTAATGCGGTTTTACGACGGTTCATACCTTAACCTAACGTAACCTAACCTAACCTAACCCAACCTAACCTAACATAACCTAACCTAACCTAACCTAACCTAACCAAACCTAACCTAACGTAACCTAACCTAACCTAACCTAACCTAACCTAACCTAACGACGTTTGCAAGCGCTTTCACATTAGATTTCGCAGTTCCCGACTTGTAATGGTGAAAAACACTGCATCTCACTAAGTGACATTGTTTAATGCGGTTTTACGACGGTTCATATCTTAACCTAACCTAACATTCGTACTTGTATTGAAAAACGCTCTATTACACTGTTTCGTTCACAATTACGATATTTGCATAACCTCACAGTTTTTCACCAACTTATTGCAGTACAGAACGCTGTATCTCGCTAAATGACATCGTTCTTTAAGGTTTCACGATGCTTGCATGCGCTTTAACGAGAATATCACATTATAGCAGTTTCGCACTTGTAACGGTACAACACGCAGTATCTGGCTTGTTCAAGCCGTTTTGTGTAATTTCACAACATTTCACCTATTGCAGTTTCGTACATGCAATAAAACAACACTATCTCGTTAGATGACGTCCTTTTTGGTGGTCTCACGACGCTACATAGCTTAAACTAACATAACTCAAGCTAACCTTCGCACTTCTATCGTTAGAAAACGTTTTACTCGCAACTTTACAATGTTTTCTACAAGATTACGACGGTTTCATGCGCTTTCACATTAGATATCGTAGTTCCCGACTTGTAATGTTGAAAAACACTACATCTCACTAAGTGACATTGTTTAATGCGGTTTTACGACGGTGTATATCTCAACCTAACCTAACATTCGCACTTGTATCTAAGTACGCTCAATTACACTGTTTCGTTCACAATTACGATATTTGCTTGACCTCACAGTTTCTCACCAACTTATTACAGTACAGAACGCTGTATCTCGCTAAATGACATCGTTCTTTAAGGTTTCACGATACTTGCATGCGCTTTAACGAGAATATCACAATAAAGCAGTTTCGCACTTGTAACGGCACAAGACGCAGTATCTGGCTAGTTCATGCCATTTTGTGTGCTTTCCCAATATTTCACCTATCGCAGTTTCGTACTCGCAATAAAACAACACTATCTCGTTAGATGACATCGTTTTTGGTGGCTTCACGACGCTACCTAGCTCAAACTAACCGAACCTTCGCACTTCTATCGTTAGAAAACGTTTTATTCGCTACTTTACAATGTTTTCTACAAGATTACGACGGTTTCATGCGCTTTCACATTAAATATCGCAGTTCCCGACTTGTAATGGTGAAAAACACAGCATCTCACTAAGTGACATTGTTTAATGCAGTTTTAGCGCGGTTCATATCTTAACCTAACCTAACCTTACCTAACCCAACCTAACCTAACCTAACCTAACCAAACCTTACCTAACATCCCTAACCTAACCTAACCTAACCTAACCTAACCAAACCTAACCTAACCTAACCTAACGTAACCTAACCTAACGTAACCTAACCTAACGACGTTTGCAAGCGCTTTCACATTAGATATCGCAGTTCCCGACTTGTAATGGTGAAAAACACTGCATCTCACTAAGTGACATTGTTTAATGCGGTTTTACGACGGTTCATATCTTAACCTAACCTAACATTCGCACTTGTATTGAAAAACGCTCTATTACACTGTTTCGTTCACAATTACGATATTTGCATAACCTCACAGTTTTTCACCAACTTATTGCAGTACAGAACGCTGTATCTCGCTAAATGACATCGTTCTTTAAGGTTTCACGATGCTTGCATGCGCTTTAACGAGAATATCACATTATAGCAGTTTCGCACTTGTAACGGTACAACACGCAGTATCTGGCTTGTTCAAGCCGTTTTGTGTAATTTCACAACATTTCACCTATTGCAGTTTCGTACATGCAATAAAACAACACTATCTCGTTAGATGACGTCCTTTTTGGTGGTCTCACGACGCTACATAGCTTAAACTAACATAACTCAAGCTAACCTTCGCACTTCTATCGTTAGAAAACGTTTTACTCGCAACTTTACAATGTTTTCTACAAGATTACGACGGTTTCATGCGCTTTCACATTAGATATCGTAGTTCCCGACTTGTAATGTTGAAAAACACTACATCTCACTAAGTGACATTGTTTAATGCGGTTTTACGACGGTGTATATCTCAACCTAACCTAACATTCGCACTTGTATCTAAGTACGCTCAATTACACTGTTTCGTTCACAATTACGATATTTGCTTGACCTCACAGTTTCTCACCAACTTATTACAGTACAGAACGCTGTATCTCGCTAAATGACCTCGTTCTTTTAGGTTTCACGATACTTGCATGCGCTTTACCGAGAATGTCACAACATAGCAGTTTCGCACTTGTAACGGTACAACACGCAGTATTTGGCTTGTTCATGCCGTTTTGTGTGCTTTCACAACATTTTACCTATCGCAGTTTCGTACTCGCAATAAAACAACACTATCTCGTTAGATGACGTCGTTTTTGGTGGTTTCACGACGCTACCTAGCTTAAACTAACATAACTCAACCTAACATAACCTTCGCACTTCTATCGTTAGAAAACGTTTTACTCGCTACTTTACATTGCTTTCTGGAACATTACGACCGTTTCAAGCGCTTTCACATTAGATATCGCAGTTCCCAACTCGTAAAGGTGAAAAACACTGCATCTCACTAAGTGACATTGTTTAATGCGGTTTTACGACGGTTCATACCTTAACCTAACGTAACCTAACCTAACCTAACCCAACCTAACCTAACATAACCTAACCTAACCTAACCTAACCTAACGACGTTTGCAAGCGCTTTCACATTAGATATCGCAGTTGCCGACTTGTAATGGTGAAAAACACTGCATCTCACTTAGTGACATTGTTTAATGCGGTTTTACGACGGTTCATATCTTAACCTAACCTAACATTCGTACTTGTATTGAAAAACGCTCTATTACACTGTCTCGTTCACAATTACGATATTCAGTTCAGTTCAGTTCAGTTTTATTTCCTTAAATGCCCCCATTCAGGGGGTGTTACATAAGGGGTGGGATTACAATTCAAAACAGCGGAGAATCAATTAACATTGCAAACAAACAGTTAAAATTGAATTAACATGGCAGATGATCGGTGAGGCGTTCCAGGAAGGTAGATGATGAGGCAATTGTAACAACGTCGTAGGGCAGGCCGTTCCAGTCTGAAGCTGCTCTGAGGAAAAACGAAGCAGCAAACGTAGTGGTGCGTGATGGCGGGCGGGCAACTTGAAGTGAATGACTGGTGCGGTGGGAAATGCGTGAGGCGGCTGTTATATAAGGATCTTGATTGAGTGAAGAATAAAAAAACTTATGATAAAGAGTTAGGCTAGCAATGCGGCGACGATAAGAAAGGAGTGATAGGCCAGATTCATGTTTTAATGGTGAAATGCTGATGTCATATGAATATGAGGAATGGATGAAACGGGTGGCCCGATTTTGAACACCTTCCAAGGCAGTGATTAGGTATGCTTGATGGGGGCTCCAGATGGCAGATGCATATTCTAATTTTGGTCTTATAAGCGATTTATACGCGAGTAATCTAACATGTGGTGGGGAAAGGCGAAGGTGGCGTTTAAGAAAACCCAGTGTTTTGTTCGATGCTGAAATGATGTTTGTAATATGGGCGCGCCATGATAAATTAGAACAAAGGGTGACTCCTAGATATTTATACGATTCTACTAATTCGATACATGATTTAGAAATAGAATACTGAAAGCGAGAGGGATTGTGACGACGAGAGAAGGACAAGAGTTTGCATTTAGTGGGGTTGAGAGTCATTAGCCAAATATTACACCAGTTTATTATATTGTTAAGGTTGCTCTGAAGGATGTGATGGTCATGACAATTAGTAATAGTATGATAGATTACGCAATCGTCAGCGAACATGCGAATGTTACAGGAAACATGCAATGGTAAGTCATTAATATATATTAGGAATAGGAGAGGACCGAGAACAGACCCTTGTGGGACGCCTGAGGTGACTGGGAGTGGTTTAGACAGGTGGCCGTTAAGATAGACAGATTGCGAGCGGTTAGTTAGAAACTCCTCAAGCCACCTGAAGATGTTAGGATGCAAGTTTAGTTTTGAAAGTTTCAGTAACAGACGCTGGTGAGGAACCTTGTCGAAAGCTTTTGCAAAATCAAGGAATATTGAGTCGGTTTGGATATTACAGTCGAGATTAGTCTGTAGGTCATGAACGAATTGTGCTAATTGGGTTTCGCAAGAAAGGCCCTTTCGAAATCCGTGCTGTGAAGGATGAAAAAATTCGTTGGAGTCCAAAAAATTGAAGATTTGTGAGTAGATGACGTGTTCCATTATCTTACAAGGCACGCTGGTTAATGAAATGGGGCGGTAGTTCAAGGGTGAGTTTCTGTTACCTGATTTGTAGACTGGAACGACCTTGCCCGTTTTCCAATCATCCGGCATGATTCCTGAGGTGAGTGACTGTGAGAAGATAAGACATAAGTATGCTGCGCAAGTCGATTTCACATTCTTGAGGAGTTTCGAGTTGATGGAATCCATACCAGCTGATGAAGAAAGTTTTAATTTGTGGATTATAGATGAAATGCCTTCTTCGAAGAAGGTGACAGCAGGCATGAAAGTTTCTACGCTAAATGATGGCGACTGTGAGGGCATGTCAAGTTCAGTAGTGAAGACAGATGCAAATGCTTCGTTGAATATTTCTGCGCAATCATGGTCAGTCACTGTCTCGTGTGAATCATTCGTTAGTTTAATATCGGAAGGATGTGTGGGGTTTAGAACTTGCCAGAATTGCTTGGGGTTCCTGATTAAGAGATTAGGTAAGTCTATATGGTAAAACGAGTATTTGGCTTTACGAACAGATAGCAAATATGATTTTTCAGCTTCGATGTATTTTTGCCATGCAGTAGGCTTGCCGTTGCGTTTTGCGGTACGAAAAAGTCGTTTCTTTTTGTTTTCAAGTTTTTTTAAATGCCGAGAAAACCATGGTTTATTGCGGTTAGTTTGAAAAGTAATCTTCGGGATAAACATATCAGAGAGGTGATTTACTTTGTCCTTAAAGATCAACCAGTTGTCATGAACTGAGCGCGTGTGAAATGTAGATTCATACTGATTAAAAAAGTTACTGAGATCTTCAGATATTGCACTATAGTTACCCTTATCATAAAGAACAATTGTTTTATTAGTCGTCTGGTTTCATGCGCTTTCACATTAGATATCGCAGTTCCCGACTTGTAATGGTGAAAAACACAGCATCTCACTAAGTGACATTGTTTAATGCAGTTTTAGCGCGGTTCATATCTTAACCTAACCTAACCTTACCTAACCCAACCTAACCTAACCTAACCTAACCTAACCAAACCCACCTAACATCCCTAACCTAACCTAACCTAACCTAACCAAACCTAACCTAACCTAACCTAACGTAACCTAACCTAACCTAACCTAACCTAACGATATTTGCATAACCTCACAGTTTTTCACCAACTTATTGCAGTACAGAACGCTGTATCTCGCTAAATGACATTGTTCTTTAAGGTTTCACGATGCTTGCATGCGCTTTAACGAGAATATCACAATATAGCAGTTTCGCACTTGTAACGGTAGAACACGCAGTATTTGGCTTGTTCATGCCGTTTTGTGTGCATTCACATTTCACCTATCGCAGTTTAATACTCGCAATAAAACAACACTATCTCGTTAGATGACGTCGTTTTTGGTGGTTTCACGACGCTACCTAGCTTAAACTAACATAACTCAACCTAACATAACCTTCGCACTTCTATCGTTAGAAAACGTTTTACTCGCTACTTTACATTGCTTTCTGGAACATTACGATGGTTTCAAGCGCTTTCACATTAGATATCGCAGTTCCCAACTCGTAAAGGTGAAAAACACTGCATCTAACTAAGTGACATTGTTTAATGCGGTTTTACGACGGTTGATATATCAACCTAACCTAACATTCGCACTTGTATCTAAAGACGCTCAATTACATTGTTTCGTTCACAATTACGATATTTGCTTGACCTCACAGTTTCTCACCAACTTATTACAGTACAGAACGCTGTATCTCGCTAAATGACATCGTTCTTTAAGGTTTCACGATACTTGCATGCGCTTTACCGAGAATATCACAATATAGCAGTTTCGCACTTGTAACGGTAGAACACGCAGTATTTGGCTTGTTCATGCCGTTTTGTGTGCTTTCACAACATTTCACCTATCGCAGTTTAATACTCGCAATAAAACAACACTATCTCGTTAGATGACGTCGTTTTTGGTGGTTTCACGACGCTACGTAGCTTAAACTAACATAACTCAACCTAACATAACCTTCGCACTTCTATCGTTAGAAAACGTTTTACTCGCTACTTTACATTGCTTTCTACAACATTACGACGGTTTCAAGCGCTTTCACATTAGATATCGCAGTTCCCAACTTGTAAAGGTGAAAAACACTGCATCTCACTAAGTGACATTGTTTAATGCGGTTTTACGACGGTGTATATCTCAACCTAACCTAACATTCGCACTTGTATCTAAGTACGCTCAATTACACTGTTTCGTTCACAATTACGATATTTGCTTGACCTCACAGTTTCTCACCAACTTATTACAGTACAGAACGCTGTATCTCGCTAAATGACATCGTTCTTTAAGGTTTCACGATACTTGCATGCGCTTTAACGAGAATATCACAATAAAGCAGTTTCGCACTTGTAACGGCACAAGACGCAGTATCTGGCTAGTTCATGCCATTTTGTGTGCTTTCCCAATATTTCACCTATCGCAGTTTCGTACTCGCAATAAAACAACACTATCTCGTTAGATGACATCGTTTTTGGTGGCTTCACGACGCTACCTAGCTCAAACTAACCGAACCTTCGCACTTCTATCGTTAGAAAACGTTTTATTCGCTACTTTACAATGTTTTCTACAAGATTACGACGGTTTCATGCGCTTTCACATTAGATATCGCAGTTCCCGACTTGTAATGGTGAAAAACACAGCATCTCACTAAGTGACATTGTTTAATGCAGTTTTAGCGCGGTTCATATCTTAACCTAACCTAACCTTACCTAACCCAACCTAACCTAACCTAACCTAACCAAACCCACCTAACATCCCTAACCTAACCTAACCTAACCTAACCAAACCTAACCTAACCTAACCTAACGTAACCTAACCTAACCTAACCTAACCTAACGACGTTTGCAAGCGCTTTCACATTAGATATCGCAGTTCCCGACTTGTAATGGTGAAAAACACTGCATCTCACTAAGTGACATTGTTTAATGCGGTTTTACGACGGTTCATATCTTAACCTAACCTAACATTCGCACTTGCATTAAAAAACGCTCTATTACACTGTTTCGTTCACAATTAGGATATTTGCATACCCTCACAGTTTTTCACCAACTTATTGCAGTACAGAACGCTGTATCTCGCTAAATGACATCGTTCTTTAAGGTTTCACGATGCTTGCATGCGCTTTAACGAGAATATCACAACATAGCAGTTTCGCACTTGTAACGGTACAACACGCAGTATTTGGCTTGTTCATGCCGTTTTGTGTGCTTTCACAACATTTCACCTATCGCAGTTTCGTACTCGCAATAAAACAACACTATCTCGTTAGATGACGTTGTTTTTGGTAGTTTCACGACGCTGCCTAGCTTAAACTAACATAACTCAACCTAACATAACCTTCGCACTTCTATCGTTAGAAAACGTTTTACTCGCTACTTTACATTGCTTTCTACAACATTACGACGGTTTCAAGCGCTTTCACATTAGATATCACAGTTCCCAACTTGTAAAGGTGAAAAACACTGCATCTCACTAAGTGACATTGTTTAATGCGGTTTTACGACGGTTCATACCTTAACCTAACGTAACCTAACCTAACCTAACCTTACCTAACCTAACCTAACCTAACCTAACCCAACCCAACCCAACCCAACCTAACCTAACCTAAGCTAACCTAACCAAACCTAACCTAACCTAACTTAACCTAACCTAACGTAACCTAACCTAACCTAACCTATTCTAACGTAACCTAACCTTACCTGACCTAACCTAACCTAACGTAACCTAACCTAACCTAACATAACCTAACGTAACCTAACCTAACCTAACCTAACCTAACGTAACCTTACCTAACCTAACCCAACCTAACCCAACCTAACCCAACCCAACCCAACCCAACAACACCCAACCCAACAACACCCAACCCAACCTAACCTAACCTAACCTTACCTAACCTAACCAAATTATCCTTACCTAACCTAACCTAACCTAACGTAACCTAACCTAACCTAACCTAACGTAACCTAACCTAACCTAACGTAACCTAACCTAACCTAACCTAACCTAACCTAACCTAACCCAACTCAACCCAACCTAACCTAATCTAACCTAACCTAACCTAACCTAACCTAACCTAACAAAACCTAACCTAACCTAACCTAACCTAACGACGTTTGCAAGCGCTTTCACATTAGATATCGCAGTTCCCGACTTGGAATGGTGAAAAACACCGCATTGTTTAATGCGGTTTTACGACAGTTCATACCTTAACCTAACGTAACCTAACCTAACCTAACCCAACCTAACCTAACATAACCTAACCTAACCTAACCTAACCTAACCTAACCAAACCTAACCTAACGTAACCTAACCTAACCTAACCTAACCTAACCTAACCTAACGACGTTTGCAAGCGCTTTCACATTAGATATCGCAGTTCCCGACTTGTAATGGTGAAAAACACTGCATCTCACTAAGTGACATTGTTTAATGCGGTTTTACGACCGTTCATATCTTAACCTAACCTAACATTCGTACTTGTATTGAAAAACGCTCTATTCCACTGTTTCGTTCACAATTACGATATTTGCTCGACCTCACAGTTTCTCACCAACTTATTACAGTACAGAACGCTGTATCTCGCTAAATGACATCGTTCTTTTAGGTTTCACGATACTTGCATGCGCTTTACCGAGAATGTCACAACATAGCAGTTTCGCACTTGTAACGGTACAACACGCAGTATTTGGCTTGTTCATGCCGTTTTGTGTGCTTTCACAACATTTTACCTATCGCAGTTTCGTACTCGCAATAAAACAACACTATCTCGTTAGATGACGTTCTTTTTGGTGGTCTCACGACGCTACATAGCTTAAACTAACATAACTCAAGCTTACCTTCGCACTTCTATCGTTAGAAAACGTTTTACTCGCAACCTTACAATGTTTTCTACAAGATTACGACGGTTTCATGCGCTTTCACATTAGATATCGTAGTTCCCGACTTGTAATGTTGAAAAACACTACATCTCACTAAGTGACATTGTTTAATGCGGTTTTACGACGGTTGATATCTCAACCTAACCTAACATTCGCACTTGTATCTAAATACGCTCAATTACACTGTTTCGTTCACAATTACGATATTTGCTTGACCTCACAGTTTCTCACCAACTTATTACAGTACAGAACGCTGTATCTCGCTAAATGACATCGTTCTTTAAGGTTTCAAGATACTTGCATGCGCTTCAACGAGAATATCACAACATAGCAGTTTCGCACTTGTAACGGTACAACACGCAGTATTTGGCTTGTTCATGCCGTTTTGTGTGCTTTCACAACATTTCACCTATCGCAGTTTCGTACTCGCAATTAAACAACACTATCTCGTTAGATGACGTTGTTTTTGGTAGTTTCACGACGCTACCTAGCTTAAACTAACATAACTCAACCTAACATAACCTTCGCACTTCTATCGTTAGAAAACGTTTTACTCGCTACTTTACATTGCTTTCTACAACATTACGACGGTTTCAAGCGCTTTCCCATTAGATATCACAGTTCCCAACTTGTAAAGGTGAAAAACACTGCATCTCACTAAGTGACATTGTTTAATGCGGTTTTACGACGGTTCATACCTTAACCTAACGTAACCTAACCTAACCTAACCTAACCTTACCTAACCTAACCTAACCTAACCTAACCAACCCAACCCAACCTAACCTAACCTAACCTAACCTAAACTAACCTAACCCAACCTAACCTAACCCAACCTAACCCAACCCAACCCAACCTAACCTAACCAAAGCTAACCTAACCTAACCTAACCAAACCTAACCTAACCTAACTTAACCTAACCTAACGTAACCTAACCTAACCTAACCTATTCTAACGTAACCTAACCTAACCTGACCTAACCTAACCTAACGTAACCTAACCTAACCTAACATAACCTAACGTAACCTAACCTAACCTAACGTAACCTAACCTAACCTAACCCAACCTAACCCAACCCAACCCAACCCAACAACACCCAACCCAACCTAACCTAACCTAACCAAATTATCCTTACCTAACCTAACCTAACCTAACGTAACCTAACCTAACCTAACCTAACGTAACCTAACCTAACCTAACCTAACCTAACCCAACCTAACCTAACCTAACCTAACCTAACCCAACTCAACCCAACCTAACCTAATCTAACCTAACCTAACCTAACCTAACCTAACCAAACCAAACCTAACCTAACCTAACCTAACCTAACGACGGTTGCAAGCGCTTTCACATTAGATATCGCAGTTCCCCACTTTTAATGGTGAAAAACACTGCATCTCACTAATTGACATTGTTTAATGCGGTTTTACGACGGTTCATATCTTAACCTAACCTAACATTCGCACTTGTATCTAAAAACGCTCTATTACACTGTTTTGTTCACAATTACGATATTTGCATAACCTGACAGTTTTTCACCAACTTATTGCAGTACAGAACGCTGTATCTCGCTAAATGACATTGTTCTTTAAGGTTTCACGATGCTTGCATGCGCTTTAACGAGAATATCACAATATAGCAGTTTCGCACTTGTAACGGTAGAACACGCAGTATTTGGCTTGTTCATGCCGTTTTGTGTGCTTTCACAACATTTCACCTATCGCAGTTTAATACTCGCTATAAAACAACACTATCTCGTTAGATGACGTCGTTTTTGGTAGTTTCACGACGCTACCTAGCTTAAACTAACCTAACCTAACCTAACCTTCGCACTTCTATCGTTAGAAAACGTTTTACTCGCAACTTTACAATGTTTTCTACAAGATTACGACGGTTTCATGCGCTTTCACATTAGATATCGTAGTTCCCGACTTGTAATGTTGAAAAACACTACATATCACTAAGTGACATTGTTTAATGCGGTTTTACGACGGTTCATATCTTAACCTAACCTAACATTCGCACTTGTATTAAAAAACGCTCTATTACACTGTTTCGTTCACAATTAGGTTATTTGCATAACCTCACAGTTTTTCACCAACTTATTGCAGTACAGAACGCTGTATCTCGCTAAATGACATCGTTCTTTAAGGTTTCACGATGCTTGCATGCGCTTTACGAGAATATCACAACATAGCAGTTTCGCACTTGTAACGGTACAACACGCAGTATTTGGCTTGTTCATGCCGTTTTGTGTGCTTTCACAACATTTCACCTATCGCAGTTTCGTACTCGCAATAAAACAACACTATCTCGTTAGATGACGTTGTTTTTGGTAGTTGCACGACGCTACCTAGCTTAAACTAACATAACTCAACCTAACATAACCTTCGCACTTCTATCGTTAGAAAACGTTTTACTCGCTACTTTACATTGCTTTCTACAACATTATGACGGTTTCAAGCGCTTTCACATTAGATATCACAGTTCCCAACTTGTAAAGGTGAAAAACACTGCATCTCACTAAGTGACATTGTTTAATGCGGTTTTACGACAGTTCATACCTTAACCTAACGTAACCTAACCTAACCTAACCCAACCTAACCTAACATAACCTAACCTAACCTAACCTAACCTAACCTAACCAAACCTAACCTAACGTAACCTAACGTAACCTAACCTAACCTAACCTAACCTAACGACGTTTGCAAGCGCTTTCACATTAGATATCGCAGTTCCCGACTTGTAATGGTGAAAAACACTGCATCTCACTAAGTGACATTGTTTAATGCGGTTTTACGACCGTTCATATCTTAACCTAACCTAACATTCGTACTTGTATTGAAAAACGCTCTATTCCACTGTTTCGTTCACAATTACGATATTTGCTTGACCTCACAGTTTCTCACCAACTTATTACAGTACAGAACGCTGTATCTCGCTAAATGACATCGTTCTTTTAGGTTTCACGATACTTGCATGCGCTTTACCGAGAATGCCACAACATAGCAGTTTCGCACTTGTAACGGTACAACACGCAGTATTTGGCTTGTTCATGCCGTTTTGTGTGCTTTCACAACATTTTACCTATCGCAGTTTCGTACTCGCAATAAAACAACACTATCTCGTTAGATGACGTTCTTTTTGGTGGTCTCACGACGCTACATAGCTTAAACTAACATAACTCAAGCTAACCTTCGCACTTCTATCGTTAGAAAACGTTTTACTCGCAACTTTACAATGTTTTCTACAAGATTACGACGGTTTCATGCGCTTTCACATTAGATATCGTAGTTCCCGACTTGTAATGTTGAAAAACACTACATCTCACTAAGTGACATTGTTTAATGCGGTTTTACGACGGTTGATATCTCAACCTAACCTAACATTCGCACTTGTATCTAAATACGCTCAATTACACTGTTTCGTTCACAATTACGATATTTGCTTGACCTCACAGTTTCTCACCAACTTATTACAGTACAGAACGCTGTATCTCGCTAAATGACATCGTTCTTTAAGGTTTCAAGATACTTGCATGCGCTTCAAGGAGAATATCACAACATAGCAGTTTCGCACTTGTAACGGTACAACACGCAGTATTTGGCTTGTTCATGCCGTTTTGTGTGCTTTCACAACATTTCACCTATCGCAGTTTCGTACTCGCAATAAAACAACACTATCTCGTTAGATGACGTTGTTTTTGGTAGTTTCACGACGCTACCTAGCTTAAACTAACATAACTCAACCTAACATAACCTTCGCACTTCTATCGTTAGAAAACGTTTTACTCGCTACTTTACATTGCTTTCTACAACATTACGACGGTTTCAAGCGCTTTCCCATTAGATATCACAGTTCCCAACTTGTAAAGGTGAAAAACACTGCATCTCACTAAGTGACATTGTTTAATGCGGTTTTACGACGGTTCATACCTTAACCTAACGTAACCTAACCTAACCTAACCTAACCTTACCTAACCTAACCTAACCTAACCTAACCAACCCAACCCAACCTAACCTAACCTAACCTAACCTAAACTAACCTAACCCAACCTAACCTAACCTAACCTAACCTAACCCAACCTAACCCAACCCAACCCAACCTAACCTAACCAAAGCTAACCTAACCTAACCTAACCAAACCTAACCTAACCCAACTTAACCTAACCTAACGTAACCTAACCTAACCTAACCTATTCTAACGTAACCTAACCTAACCTGACCTAACCTAACCTAACGTAACCTAACCTAACCTAACATAACCTAACGTAACCTAACCTAACCTAACGTAACCTAACCTAACCTAACCCAACCTAACCCAACCCAACCCAACCCAACAACACCCAACCCAACCTAACCTAACCTAACCAAATTATCCTTACCTAACCTAACCTAACCTAACGTAACCTAACCTAACCTAACCTAACGTAACCTAACCTAACCTAACCTAACCTAACCCAACCTAACCTAACCTAACCTAACCTAACCCAACTCAACCCAACCTAACCTAACCTAACCTAACCTAACCTAACCAAACCTAACCTAACCTAACCTAACCTAACGACGGTTGCAAGCGCTTTCACATTAGATATCGCAGTTCCCCACTTTTAATGGTGAAAAACACTGCATCTCACTTAGTGACATTGTTTAATGCGGTTTTACGACGGTTCATATCTTAACCTAACCTAACATTCGCACTTGTATTGAAAAACGCTCTATTACACTGTTTTGTTCACAATTACGATATTTGCATAACCTGACAGTTTTTCACCAACTTATTGCAGTACAGAACGCTGTATCTCGCTAAATGACATTGTTCTTTAAGGTTTCACGATGCTTGCATGCGCTTTAACGAGAATATCACAATATAGCAGTTTCGCACTTGTAACGGTAGAACACGCAGTATTTGGCTTGTTCATGCCGTTTTGTGTGCTTTCACAACATTTCACCTATCGCAGTTTAATACTCGCTATAAAACAACACTATCTCGTTAGATGACGTCGTTTTTGGTAGTTTCACGACGCTACCTAGCTTAAACTAACCTAACCTAACCTAACCTTCGCACTTCTATCGTTAGAAAACGTTTTACTCGCAACTTTACAATGTTTTCTACAAGATTACGACGGTTTCATGCGCTTTCACATTAGATATCGTAGTTCCCGACTTGTAATGTTGAAAAACACTACATATCACTAAGTGACATTGTTTAATGCGGTTTTACGACGGTTGATATATCAACCTAACCTAACATTCGCACTTGTATCTAAAGACGCTCAATTACACTGTTTCGTTCACAATTACGATATTTGCTTGACCTCACAGTTTCTCACCAACTTATTACAGTACAGAACGCTGTATCTCGCTAAATGACATCGTTCTTTAAGGTTTCACGATACTTGCATGCGCTTTACCGAGAATATTACAATATAGCAGTTTCGCACTTGTAACGGTAGAACACGCAGTATTTGGCTTGTTCATGCCGTTTTGTGTGCTTTCACAACATTTCACCTATCGCAGTTTAATACTCGCAATAAAACAACACTATCTCGTTAGATGACGTCCTTTTTGGTGGTCTCACGACGCTACATAGCTTAAACTAACATAACTCAAGCTAACCTTCGCACTTCTATCGTTAGAAAACGTTTTACTCGCTACTTTACATTGCTTTCTACAACATTACGACGGTTTCAAGCGCTTTCACATTAGATATCGCAGTTCCCAACTTGTAAAGGTGAAAAACACTGCATCTCACTAAGTGACATTGTTTAATGCGGTTTTACGACGGTTCATACCTTAACCTAACGTAACCTAACCTAACCTAACCCAACCTAACCTAACATAACCTAACCTAACCTAACCTAACCTAACCAAACCTAACCTAACGTAACCTAACCTAACCTAACCTAACCTAACCTAACCTAACGACGTTTGCAAGCGCTTTCACATTAGATTTCGCAGTTCCCGACTTGTAATGGTGAAAAACACTGCATCTCACTAAGTGACATTGTTTAATGCTGTTTTACGACGGTTCATATCTTAACCTAACCTAACATTCGTACTTGTATTGAAAAACGCTCTATTACACTGTTTCGTTCACAATTACGATATTTGCATAACCTCACAGTTTTTCACCAACTTATTGCAGTACAGAACGCTGTATCTCGCTAAATGACATCGTTCTTTAAGGTTTCACGATGCTTGCATGCGCTTTAACGAGAATATCACATTATAGCAGTTTCGCACTTGTAACGGTACAACACGCAGTATCTGGCTTGTTCAAGCCGTTTTGTGTAATTTCACAACATTTCACCTATTGCAGTTTCGTACATGCAATAAAACAACACTATCTCGTTAGATGACGTCCTTTTTGGTGGTCTCACGACGCTACATAGCTTAAACTAACATAACTCAAGCTAACCTTCGCACTTCTATCGTTAGAAAACGTTTTACTCGCAACTTTACAATGTTTTCTACAAGATTACGACGGTTTCATGCGCTTTCACATTAGATATCGTAGTTCCCGACTTGTAATGTTGAAAAACACTACATCTCACTAAGTGACATTGTTTAATGCGGTTTTACGACGGTGTATATCTCAACCTAACCTAACATTCGCACTTGTATCTAAGTACGCTCAATTACACTGTTTCGTTCACAATTACGATATTTGCTTGACCTCACAGTTTCTCACCAACTTATTACAGTACAGAACGCTGTATCTCGCTAAATGACATCGTTCTTTAAGGTTTCACGATACTTGCATGCGCTTTAACGAGAATATCACAATAAAGCAGTTTCGCACTTGTAACGGCACAAGACGCAGTATCTGGCTAGTTCATGCCATTTTGTGTGCTTTCCCAATATTTCACCTATCGCAGTTTCGTACTCGCAATAAAACAACACTATCTCGTTAGATGACATCGTTTTTGGTGGCTTCACGACGCTACCTAGCTCAAACTAACCGAACCTTCGCACTTCTATCGTTAGAAAACGTTTTATTCGCTACTTTACAATGTTTTCTACAAGATTACGACGGTTTCATGCGCTTTCACATTAGATATCGCAGTTCCCGACTTGTAATGGTGAAAAACACAGCATCTCACTAAGTGACATTGTTTAATGCAGTTTTAGCGCGGTTCATATCTTAACCTAACCTAACCTTACCTAACCCAACCTAACCTAACCTAACCTAACCAAACCTTACCTAACATCCCTAACCTAACCTAACCTAACCTAACCTAACCAAACCTAACCTAACCTAACCTAACGTAACCTAACCTAACGTAACCTAACCTAACGACGTTTGCAAGCGCTTTCACATTAGATATCGCAGTTCCCGACTTGTAATGGTGAAAAACACTGCATCTCACTAAGTGACATTGTTTAATGCGGTTTTACGACGGTTCATATCTTAACCTAACCTAACATTCGCACTTGTATTGAAAAACGCTCTATTACACTGTTTCGTTCACAATTACGATATTTGCATAACCTCACAGTTTTTCACCAACTTATTGCAGTACAGAACGCTGTATCTCGCTAAATGACATCGTTCTTTAAGGTTTCACGATGCTTGCATGCGCTTTAACGAGAATATCACATTATAGCAGTTTCGCACTTGTAACGGTACAACACGCAGTATCTGGCTTGTTCAAGCCGTTTTGTGTAATTTCACAACATTTCACCTATTGCAGTTTCGTACATGCAATAAAACAACACTATCTCGTTAGATGACGTCCTTTTTGGTGGTCTCACGACGCTACATAGCTTAAACTAACATAACTCAAGCTAACCTTCGCACTTCTATCGTTAGAAAACGTTTTACTCGCAACTTTACAATGTTTTCTACAAGATTACGACGGTTTCATGCGCTTTCACATTAGATATCGTAGTTCCCGACTTGTAATGTTGAAAAACACTACATCTCACTAAGTGACATTGTTTAATGCGGTTTTACGACGGTGTATATCTCAACCTAACCTAACATTCGCACTTGTATCTAAGTACGCTCAGTTACACTGTTTCGTTCACAATTACGATATTTGCTTGACCTCACAGTTTCTCACCAACTTATTACAGTACAGAACGCTGTATCTCGCTAAATGACCTCGTTCTTTTAGGTTTCACGATACTTGCATGCGCTTTACCGAGAATGTCACAACATAGCAGTTTCGCACTTGTAACGGTACAACACGCAGTATTTGGCTTGTTCATGCCGTTTTGTGTGCTTTCACAACATTTTACCTATCGCAGTTTCGTACTCGCAATAAAACAACACTATCTCGTTAGATGACGTTCTTTTTGGTGGTCTCACGACGCTACATAGCTTAAACTAACATAACTCAAGCTAACCTTCGCACTTCTATCGTTAGAAAACGTTTTACTCGCAACTTTACAATGTTTTCTACAAGATTACGACGGTTTCATGCGCTTTCACATTAGATATCGTAGTTCCCGACTTGTAATGTTGAAAAACACTACATCTCACTAAGTGACATTGTTTAATGCGGTTTTACGACGGTTCATATCTTAACCTAACCTAACAATCGCACTTGTATCTAAAAACGCTCTATTACACTGTTTCGTTCACAATTAGGATATTTGCATAACCTCACAGTTTTTCACCAACTTATTGCAGTACAGAACGCTGTATCTCGCTAAATGACATCGTTCTTTAAGGTTTCACGATGCTTGCATGCGCTTTAACGAGAATATCACAATAAAGCAGTTTCGCACTTGTAACGGCACAAGACGCAGTATCTGGCTAGTTCATGCCATTTTGTGTGCTTTCCCAATATTTCACCTATCGCAGTTTCGTACTCGCAATAAAACAACACTATCTCGTTAGATGACATCGTTTTTGGTGGCTTCACGACGCTACCTAGCTCAAACTAACCGAACCTTCGCACTTCTATCGTTAGAAAACGTTTTATTCGCTACTTTACAATGTTTTCTACAAGATTACGACGGTTTCATGCGCTTTCACATTAGATATCGCAGTTCCCGACTTGTAATGGTGAAAAACACAGCATCTCACTAAGTGACATTGTTTAATGCAGTTTTAGCGCGGTTCATATCTTAACCTAACCTAACCTTACCTAACCCAACCTAACCTAACCTAACCTAACCAAACCTTACCTAACATCCCTAACCTAACCTAACCTAACCTAACCTAACCAAACCTAACCTAACCTAACCTAACGTAACCTAACCTAACGTAACCTAACCTAACGACGTTTGCAAGCGCTTTCACATTAGATATCGCAGTTCCCGACTTGTAATGGTGAAAAACACTGCATCTCACTAAGTGACATTGTTTAATGCGGTTTTACGACGGTTCATATCTTGACCTAACCTAACATTCGCACTTGTATTGAAAAACGCTCTATTACACTGTTTCGTTCACAATTACGATATTTGCATAACCTCACAGTTTTTCACCAACTTATTGCAGTACAGAACGCTGTATCTCGCTAAATGACATCGTTCTTTAAGGTTTCACGATGCTTGCATGCGCTTTAACGAGAATATCACATTATAGCAGTTTCGCACTTGTAACGGTACAACACGCAGTATCTGGCTTGTTCAAGCCGTTTTGTGTAATTTCACAACATTTCACCTATTGCAGTTTCGTACATGCAATAAAACAACACTATCTCGTTAGATGACGTCCTTTTTGGTGGTCTCACGACGCTACATAGCTTAAACTAACATAACTCAAGCTAACCTTCGCACTTCTATCGTTAGAAAACGTTTTACTCGCAACTTTACAATGTTTTCTACAAGATTACGACGGTTTCATGCGCTTTCACATTAGATATCGTAGTTCCCGACTTGTAATGTTGAAAAACACTACATCTCCCTAAGTGACATTGTTTAATGCGGTTTTACGACGGTGTATATCTCAACCTAACCTAACATTCGCACTTGTATCTAAGTACGCTCAATTACACTGTTTCGTTCACAATTACGATATTTGCTTGACCTCACAGTTTCTCACCAACTTATTACAGTACAGAACGCTGTATCTCGCTAAATGACCTCGTTCTTTTAGGTTTCACGATACTTGCATGCGCTTTACCGAGAATGTCACAACATAGCAGTTTCGCACTTGTAACGGTACAACACGCAGTATTTGGCTTGTTCATGCCGTTTTGTGTGCTTTCACAACATTTTACCTATCGCAGTTTCGTACTCGCAATAAAACAACACTATCTCGTTAGATGACGTCGTTTTTGGTGGTTTCACGACGCTACCTAGCTTAAACTAACATAACTCAACCTAACATAACCTTCGCACTTCTATCGTTAGAAAACGTTTTACTCGCTACTTTACATTGCTTTCTGGAACATTACGACGGTTTCAAGCGCTTTCACATTAGATATCGCAGTTCCCAACTCGTAAAGGTGAAAAACACTGCATCTCACTAAGTGACATTGTTTAATGCGGTTTTACGACGGTTCATACCTTAACCTAACGTAACCTAACCTAACCTAACCCAACCTAACCTAACATAACCTAACCTAACCTAACCTAACCAAACCTAACCTAACGTAACCTAACCTAACCTAACCTAACCTAACGACGTTTGCAAGCGCTTTCACATTAGATATCGCAGTTGCCGACTTGTAATGGTGAAAAACACTGCATCTCACTTAGTGACATTGTTTAATGCGGTTTTACGACGGTTCATATCTTAACCTAACCTAACATTCGTACTTGTATTGAAAAACGCTCTATTACACTGTCTCGTTCACAATTACGATATTCAGTTCAGTTCAGTTCAGTTTTATTTCCTTAAATGCCCCCATTCAGGGGGTGTTACATAAGGGGTGGGATTACAATTCAAAACAGCGGAGAATCAATTAACATTGCAAACAAACAGTTAAAATTGAATTAACATGGCAGATGATCGGTGAGGCGTTCCAGGAAGGTAGATGATGAGGCAATTGTAACAACGTCGTAGGGCAGGCCGTTCCAGTCTGAAGCTGCTCTGAGGAAAAACGAAGCAGCAAACGTAGTGGTGCGTGATGGCGGGCGGGCAACTTGAAGTGAATGACTGGTGCGGTGGGAAATGCGTGAGGCGGCTGTTATATAAGGAGCTTGATTGAGTGAAGAATAAAAAAACTTATGATAAAGAGTTAGGCTAGCAATGCGGCGACGATAAGAAAGGAGTGATAGGCCAGATTCATGTTTTAATGGTGAAATGCTGATGTCATATGAATATGAGGAATGGATGAAACGGGTGGCCCGATTTTGAACACCTTCCAAGGCAGTGATTAGGTATGCTTGATGGGGGCTCCAGATGGCAGATGCATATTCTAATTTTGGTCTTATAAGCGATTTATACGCGAGTAATCTAACATGTGGTGGGGAAAGGCGAAGGTGGCGTTTAAGAAAACCCAGTGTTTTGTTCGATGCTGAAATGATGTTTGTAATATGGGCGCGCCATGATAAATTAGAACAAAGGGTGACTCCTAGATATTTATACGATTCTACTAATTCGATACATGATTTAGAAATAGAATACTGAAAGCGAGAGGGATTGTGACGACGAGAGAAGGACAAGAGTTTGCATTTAGTGGGGTTGAGAGTCATTAGCCAAATATTACACCAGTTTATTATATTGTTAAGGTTGCTCTGAAGGATGTGATGGTCATGACAATTAGTAATAGTATGATAGATTACGCAATCGTCAGCGAACATGCGAATGTTACAGGAAACATGCAATGGTAAGTCATTAATATATATTAGGAATAGGAGAGGACCGAGAACAGACCCTTGTGGGACGCCTGAGGTGACTGGGAGTGGTTTAGACAGGTGGCCGTTAAGATAGACAGATTGCGAGCGGTTAGTTAGAAACTCCTCAAGCCACCTGAAGATGTTAGGATGCAAGTTTAGTTTTGAAAGTTTCAGTAACAGACGCTGGTGAGGAACCTTGTCGAAAGCTTTTGCAAAATCAAGGAATATTGAGTCGGTTTGGATATTACAGTCGAGATTAGTCTGTAGGTCATGAACGAATTGTGCTAATTGGGTTTCGCAAGAAAGGCCCTTTCGAAATCCGTGCTGTGAAGGATGAAAAAATTCGTTGGAGTCCAAAAAATTGAAGATTTGTGAGTAGATGACGTGTTCCATGATCTTACAAGGCACGCTGGTTAATGAAATGGGGCGGTAGTTCAAGGGTGAGTTTCTGTTACCTGATTTGTAGACTGGAACGACCTTGCCCGTTTTCCAATCATCCGGCATGATTCCTGAGGTGAGTGACTGTGAGAAGATAAGACATAAGTATGCTGCGCAAGTCGATTTCACATTCTTGAGGAGTTTCGAGTTGATGGAATCCATACCAGCTGATGAAGAAAGTTTTAATTTGTGGATTATAGATGAAATGCCTTCTTCGAAGAAGGTGACAGCAGGCATGAAAGTTTCTACGCTAAATGATGGCGACTGTGAGGGCATGTCAAGTTCAGTAGTGAAGACAGATGCAAATGCTTCGTTGAATATTTCTGCGCAATCATGGTCAGTCACTGTCTCGTGTGAATCATTCGTTAGTTTAATATCGGAAGGATGTGTGGGGTTTAGAACTTGCCAGAATTGCTTGGGGTTCCTGATTAAGAGATTAGGTAAGTCTATATGGTAAAACGAGTATTTGGCTTTACGAACAGATAGCAAATATGATTTTTCAGCTTCGATGTATTTTTGCCATGCAGTAGGCTTGCCGTTGCGTTTGGCGGTACGAAAAAGTCGTTTCTTTTTGTTTTCAAGTTTTTTTAAATGCCGAGAAAACCATGGTTTATTGCGGTTAGTTTGAAAAGTAATCTTCGGGATAAACATATCAGAGAGGTGATTTACTTTGTCCTTAAAGATCAACCAGTTGTCATGAACTGAGCGCGTGTGAAATGTAGATTCATACTGATTAAAAGAGTTACTGAGATCTTCAGATATTGCACTATAGTTACCCTTATCATAAAGAACAATTGTTTTATTAGTCGTCTGGTTTCATGCGCTTTCACATTAGATATCGCAGTTCCCGACTTGTAATGGTGAAAAACACAGCATCTCACTAAGTGACATTGTTTAATGCAGTTTTAGCGCGGTTCATATCTTAACCTAACCTAACCTTACCTAACCCAACCTAACCTAACCTAACCTAACCAAACCCACCTAACATCCCTAACCTAACCTAACCTAACCTAACCAAACCTAACCTAACCTAACCTAACGTAACCTAACCTAACCTAACCTAACCTAACGATATTTGCATAACCTCACAGTTTTTCACCAACTTATTGCAGTACAGAACGCTGTATCTCGCTAAATGACATTGTTCTTTAAGGTTTCACGATGCTTGCATGCGCTTTAACGAGAATATCACAATATAGCAGTTTCGCACTTGTAACGGTAGAACACGCAGTATTTGGCTTGTTCATGCCGTTTTGTGTGCATTCACATTTCACCTATCGCAGTTTAATACTCGCAATAAAACAACACTATCTCGTTAGATGACGTCGTTTTTGGTGGTTTCACGACGCTACCTAGCTTAAACTAACATAACTCAACCTAACATAACCTTCGCACTTCTATCGTTAGAAAACGTTTTACTCGCTACTTTACATTGCTTTCTGGAACATTACGACGGTTTCAAGCGCTTTCACATTAGATATCGCAGTTCCCAACTCGTAAAGGTGAAAAACACTGCATCTCACTAAGTGACATTGTTTAATGCGGTTTTACGACGGTTGATATATCAACCTAACCTAACATTCGCACTTGTATCTAAAGACGCTCAATTACACTGTTTCGTTCACAATTACGATATTTGCTTGACCTCACAGTTTCTCACCAACTTATTACAGTACAGAACGCTGTATCTCGCTAAATGACATCGTTCTTTAAGGTTTCACGATACTTGCATGCGCTTTACCGAGAATATCACAATATAGCAGTTTCGCACTTGTAACGGTAGAACACGCAGTATTTGGCTTGTTCATGCCGTTTTGTGTGCTTTCACAACATTTCACCTATCGCAGTTTAATACTCGCAATAAAACAACACTATCTCGTTAGATGACGTCGTTTTTGGTGGTTTCACGACGCTACGTAGCTTAAACTAACATAACTCAACCTAACATAACCTTCGCACTTCTATCGTTAGAAAACGTTTTACTCGCTACTTTACATTGCTTTCTACAACATTACGACGGTTTCAAGCGCTTTCACATTAGATATCGCAGTTCCCAACTTGTAAAGGTGAAAAACACTGCATCTCACTAAGTGACATTGTTTAATGCGGTTTTACGACGGTGTATATCTCAACCTAACCTAACATTCGCACTTGTATCTAAGTACGCTCAATTACACTGTTTCGTTCACAATTACGATATTTGCTTGACCTCACAGTTTCTCACCAACTTATTACAGTACAGAACGCTGTATCTCGCTAAATGACATCGTTCTTTAAGGTTTCACGATACTTGCATGCGCTTTAACGAGAATATCACAATAAAGCAGTTTCGCACTTGTAACGGCACAAGACGCAGTATCTGGCTAGTTCATGCCATTTTGTGTGCTTTCCCAATATTTCACCTATCGCAGTTTCGTACTCGCAATAAAACAACACTATCTCGTTAGATGACATCGTTTTTGGTGGCTTCACGACGCTACCTAGCTCAAACTAACCGAACCTTCGCACTTCTATCGTTAGAAAACGTTTTATTCGCTACTTTACAATGTTTTCTACAAGATTACGACGGTTTCATGCGCTTTCACATTAGATATCGCAGTTCCCGACTTGTAATGGTGAAAAACACAGCATCTCACTAAGTGACATTGTTTAATGCAGTTTTAGCGCGGTTCATATCTTAACCTAACCTAACCTTACCTAACCCAACCTAACCTAACCTAACCTAACCAAACCCACCTAACATCCCTAACCTAACCTAACCTAACCTAACCAAACCTAACCTAACCTAACCTAACGTAACCTAACCTAACCTAACCTAACCTAACGACGTTTGCAAGCGCTTTCACATTAGATATCGCAGTTCCCGACTTGTAATGGTGAAAAACACTGCATCTCACTAAGTGACATTGTTTAATGCGGTTTTACGACGGTTCATATCTTAACCTAACCTAACATTCGCACTTGCATTAAAAAACGCTCTATTACACTGTTTCGTTCACAATTAGGATATTTGCATACCCTCACAGTTTTTCACCAACTTATTGCAGTACAGAACGCTGTATCTCGCTAAATGACATCGTTCTTTAAGGTTTCACGATGCTTGCATGCGCTTTAACGAGAATATCACAACATAGCAGTTTCGCACTTGTAACGGTACAACACGCAGTATTTGGCTTGTTCATGCCGTTTTGTGTGCTTTCACAACATTTCACCTATCGCAGTTTCGTACTCGCAATAAAACAACACTATCTCGTTAGATGACGTTGTTTTTGGTAGTTTCACGACGCTGCCTAGCTTAAACTAACATAACTCAACCTAACATAACCTTCGCACTTCTATCGTTAGAAAACGTTTTACTCGCTACGTTACATTGCTTTCTACAACATTACGACGGTTTCAAGCGCTTTCACATTAGATATCACAGTTCCCAACTTGTAAAGGTGAAAAACACTGCATCTCACTAAGTGACATTGTTTAATGCGGTTTTACGACGGTTCATACCTTAACCTAACGTAACCTAACCTAACCTAACCTTACCTAACCTAACCTAACCTAACCTAACCCAACCCAACCCAACCCAACCTAACCTAACCTAAGCTAACCTAACCAAACCTAACCTAACCTAACTTAACCTAACCTAACGTAACCTAACCTAACCTAACCTATTCTAACGTAACCTAACCTTACCTGACCTAACCTAACCTAACGTAACCTAACCTAACCTAACATAACCTAACGTAACCTAACCTAACCTAACCTAACCTAACGTAACCTAACCTAACCTAACCCAACCTAACCCAACCCAACCCAACCCAACAACACCCAACCCAACAACACCCAACCCAACCTAACCTAACCTAACCTTACCTAACCTAACCAAATTATCCTTACCTAACCTAACCTAACCTAACGTAACCTAACCTAACCTAACGTAACCTAACCTAACCTAACGTAACCTAACCTAACCTAACCTAACCTAACCTAACCTAACCTAACCCAACTCAACCCAACCTAACCTAATCTAACCTAACCTAACCTAACCTAACCTAACCTAACAAAACCTAACCTAACCTAACCTAACCTAACGACGTTTGCAAGCGCTTTCACATTAGATATCGCAGTTCCCGACTTGGAATGGTGAAAAACACCGCATTGTTTAATGCGGTTTTACGACAGTTCATACCTTAACCTAACGTAACCTAACCTAACCTAACCCAACCTAACCTAACATAACCTAACCTAACCTAACCTAACCTAACCAAACCTAACCTAACGTAACCTAACCTAACCTAACCTAACCTAACCTAACGACGTTTGCAAGCGCTTTCACATTAGATATCGCAGTTCCCGACTTGTAATGGTGAAAAACACTGCATCTCACTAAGTGACATTGTTTAATGCGGTTTTACGACCGTTCATATCTTAACCTAACCTAACATTCGTACTTGTATTGAAAAACGCTCTATTCCACTGTTTCGTTCACAATTACGATATTTGCTCGACCTCACAGTTTCTCACCAACTTATTACAGTACAGAACGCTGTATCTCGCTAAATGACATCGTTCTTTTAGGTTTCACGATACTTGCATGCGCTTTACCGAGAATGTCACAACATAGCAGTTTCGCACTTGTAACGGTACAACACGCAGTATTTGGCTTGTTCATGCCGTTTTGTGTGCTTTCACAACATTTTACCTATCGCAGTTTCGTACTCGCAATAAAACAACACTATCTCGTTAGATGACGTTCTTTTTGGTGGTCTCACGACGCTACATAGCTTAAACTAACATAACTCAAGCTTACCTTCGCACTTCTATCGTTAGAAAACGTTTTACTCGCAACCTTACAATGTTTTCTACAAGATTACGACGGTTTCATGCGCTTTCACATTAGATATCGTAGTTCCCGACTTGTAATGTTGAAAAACACTACATCTCACTAAGTGACATTGTTTAATGCGGTTTTACGACGGTTGATATCTCAACCTAACCTAACATTCGCACTTGTATCTAAATACGCTCAATTACACTGTTTCGTTCACAATTACGATATTTGCTTGACCTCACAGTTTCTCACCAACTTATTACAGTACAGAACGCTGTATCTCGCTAAATGACATCGTTCTTTAAGGTTTCAAGATACTTGCATGCGCTTCAACGAGAATATCACAACATAGCAGTTTCGCACTTGTAACGGTACAACACGCAGTATTTGGCTTGTTCATGCCGTTTTGTGTGCTTTCACAACATTTCACCTATCGCAGTTTCGTACTCGCAATTAAACAACACTATCTCGTTAGATGACGTTGTTTTTGGTAGTTTCACGACGCTACCTAGCTTAAACTAACATAACTCAACCTAACATAACCTTCGCACTTCTATCGTTAGAAAACGTTTTACTCGCTACTTTACATTGCTTTCTACAACATTACGACGGTTTCAAGCGCTTTCCCATTAGATATCACAGTTCCCAACTTGTAAAGGTGAAAAACACTGCATCTCACTAAGTGACATTGTTTAATGCGGTTTTACGACGGTTCATACCTTAACCTAACGTAACCTAACCTAACCTAACCTAACCTTACCTAACCTAACCTAACCTAACCTAACCAACCCAACCCAACCTAACCTAACCTAACCTAACCTAAACTAACCTAACCCAACCTAACCTAACCCAACCTAACCCAACCCAACCCAACCTAACCTAACCAAAGCTAACCTAACCTAACCTAACCAAACCTAACCTAACCTAACTTAACCTAACCTAACGTAACCTAACCTAACCTAACCTATTCTAACGTAACCTAACCTAACCTGACCTAACCTAACCTAACGTAACCTAACCTAACCTAACATAACCTAACGTAACCTAACCTAACCTAACGTAACCTAACCTAACCTAACCCAACCTAACCCAACCCAACCCAACCCAACAACACCCAACCCAACCTAACCTAACCTAACCAAATTATCCTTACCTAACCTAACCTAACCTAACGTAACCTAACCTAACCTAACCTAACGTAACCTAACCTAACCTAACCTAACCTAACCCAACCTAACCTAACCTAACCTAACCTAACCCAACTCAACCCAACCTAACCTAATCTAACCTAACCTAACCTAACCTAACCTAACCAAACCAAACCTAACCTAACCTAACCTAACCTAACGACGGTTGCAAGCGCTTTCACATTAGATATCGCAGTTCCCCACTTTTAATGGTGAAAAACACTGCATCTCACTAATTGACATTGTTTAATGCGGTTTTACGACGGTTCATATCTTAACCTAACCTAACATTCGCACTTGTATCTAAAAACGCTCTATTACACTGTTTTGTTCACAATTACGATATTTGCATAACCTGACAGTTTTTCACCAACTTATTGCAGTACAGAACGCTGTATCTCGCTAAATGACATTGTTCTTTAAGGTTTCACGATGCTTGCATGCGCTTTAACGAGAATATCACAATATAGCAGTTTCGCACTTGTAACGGTAGAACACGCAGTAGTTGGCTTGTTCATGCCGTTTTGTGTGCTTTCACAACATTTCACCTATCGCAGTTTAATACTCGCTATAAAACAACACTATCTCGTTAGATGACGTCGTTTTTGGTAGTTTCACGACGCTACCTAGCTTAAACTAACCTAACCTAACCTAACCTTCGCACTTCTATCGTTAGAAAACGTTTTACTCGCAACTTTACAATGTTTTCTACAAGATTACGACGGTTTCATGCGCTTTCACATTAGATATCGTAGTTCCCGACTTGTAATGTTGAAAAACACTACATATCACTAAGTGACATTGTTTAATGCGGTTTTACGACGGTTCATATCTTAACCTAACCTAACATTCGCACTTGTATTAAAAAACGCTCTATTACACTGTTTCGTTCACAATTAGGATATTTGCATAACCTCACAGTTTTTCACCAACTTATTGCAGTACAGAACGCTGTATCTCGCTAAATGACATCGTTCTTTAAGGTTTCACGATGCTTGCATGCGCTTTACGAGAATATCACAACATAGCAGTTTCGCACTTGTAACGGTACAACACGCAGTATTTGGCTTGTTCATGCCGTTTTGTGTGCTTTCACAACATTTCACCTATCGCAGTTTCGTACTCGCAATAAAACAACACTATCTCGTTAGATGACGTTGTTTTTGGTAGTTGCACGACGCTACCTAGCTTAAACTAACATAACTCAACCTAACATAACCTTCGCACTTCTATCGTTAGAAAACGTTTTACTCGCTACTTTACATTGCTTTCTACAACATTATGACGGTTTCAAGCGCTTTCACATTAGATATCACAGTTCCCAACTTGTAAAGGTGAAAAACACTGCATCTCACTAAGTGACATTGTTTAATGCGGTTTTACGACAGTTCATACCTTAACCTAACGTAACCTAACCTAACCTAACCCAACCTAACCTAACATAACCTAACCTAACCTAACCTAACCAAACCTAACCTAACGTAACCTAACCTAACCTAACCTAACCTAACCTAACGACGTTTGCAAGCGCTTTCACATTAGATATCGCAGTTCCCGACTTGTAATGGTGAAAAACACTGCATCTCACTAAGTGACATTGTTTAATGCGGTTTTACGACGGTTCATATCTTAACCTAACCTAACATTCGTACTTGTATTGAAAAACGCTCTATTCCACTGTTTCGTTCACAATTACGATATTTGCTTGACCTCACAGTTTCTCACCAACTTATTACAGTACAGAACGCTGTATCTCGCTAAATGACATCGTTCTTTTAGGTTTCACGATACTTGCATGCGCTTTACCGAGAATGTCACAACATAGCAGTTTCGCACTTGTAACGGTACAACACGCAGTATTTGGCTTGTTCATGCCGTTTTGTGTGCTTTCACAACATTTTACCTATCGCAGTTTCGTACTCGCAATAAAACAACACTATCTCGTTAGATGACGTTCTTTTTGGTGGTCTCACGACGCTACATAGCTTAAACTAACATAACTCAAGCTAACCTTCGCACTTCTATCGTTAGAAAACGTTTTACTCGCAACTTTACAATGTTTTCTACAAGATTACGACGGTTTCATGCGCTTTCACATTAGATATCGTAGTTCCCGACTTGTAATGTTGAAAAACACTACATCTCACTAAGTGACATTGTTTAATGCGGTTTTACGACGGTTGATATCTCAACCTAACCTAACATTCGCACTTGTATCTAAATACGCTCAATTACACTGTTTCGTTCACAATTACGATATTTGCTTGACCTCACAGTTTCTCACCAACTTATTACAGTACAGAACGCTGTATCTCGCTAAATGACATCGTTCTTTAAGGTTTCAAGATACTTGCATGCGCTTCAAGGAGAATATCACAACATAGCAGTTTCGCACTTGTAACGGTACAACACGCAGTATTTGGCTTGTTCATGCCGTTTTGTGTGCTTTCACAACATTTCACCTATCGCAGTTTCGTACTCGCAATAAAACAACACTATCTCGTTAGATGACGTTGTTTTTGGTAGTTTCACGACGCTACCTAGCTTAAACTAACATAACTCAACCTAACATAACCTTCGCACTTCTATCGTTAGAAAACGTTTTACTCGCTACTTTACATTGCTTTCTACAACATTACGACGGTTTCAAGCGCTTTCCCATTAGATATCACAGTTCCCAACTTGTAAAGGTGAAAAACACTGCATCTCACTAAGTGACATTGTTTAATGCGGTTTTACGACGGTTCATACCTTAACCTAACGTAACCTAACCTAACCTAACCTAACCTTACCTAACCTAACCTAACCTAACCTAACCAACCCAACCCAACCTAACCTAACCTAACCTAAACTAACCTAACCCAACCTAACCTAACCTAACCTAACCCAACCTAACCCAACCCAACCCAACCTAACCTAACCAAAGCTAACCTAACCTAACCTAACCAAACCTAACCTAACCCAACTTAACCTAACCTAACGTAACCTAACCTAACCTAACCTATTCTAACGTAACCTAACCTAACCTGACCTAACCTAACCTAACGTAACCTAACCTAACCTAACATAACCTAACGTAACCTAACCTAACCTAACGTAACCTAACCTAACCTAACCCAACCTAACCCAACCCAACCCAACCCAACAACACCCAACCCAACCTAACCTAACCTAACCAAATTATCCTTACCTAACCTAACCTAACCTAACGTAACCTAACCTAACCTAACCTAACGTAACCTAACCTAACCTAACCTAACCCAACCTAACCTAACCTAACCTAACCTAACCCAACTCAACCCAACCTAACCTAACCTAACCTAACCTAACCAAACCTAACCTAACCTAACCTAACCTAACGACGGTTGCAAGCGCTTTCACATTAGATATCGCAGTTCCCCACTTTTAATGGTGAAAAACACTGCATCTCACTTAGTGACATTGTTTAATGCGGTTTTACGACGGTTCATATCTTAACCTAACCTAACATTCGTACTTGTATTGAAAAACGCTCTATTACACTGTCTCGTTCACAATTACGATATTCAGTTCAGTTCAGTTCAGTTTTATTTCCTTAAATGCCCCCATTCAGGGGGTGTTACATAAGGGGTGGGATTACAATTCAAAACAGCGGAGAATCAATTAACATTGCAAACAAACAGTTAAAATTGAATTAACATGGCAGATGATCGGTGAGGCGTTCCAGGAAGGTAGATGATGAGGCAATTGTAACAACGTCGTAGGGCAGGCCGTTCCAGTCTGAAGCTGCTCTGAGGAAAAACGAAGCAGCAAACGTAGTGGTGCGTGATGGCGGGCGGGCAACTTGAAGTGAATGACTGGTGCGGTGGGAAATGCGTGAGGCGGCTGTTATATAAGGAGCTTGATTGAGTGAAGAATAAAAAAACTTATGATAAAGAGTTAGGCTAGCAATGCGGCGACGATAAGAAAGGAGTGATAGGCCAGATTCATGTTTTAATGGTGAAATGCTGATGTCATATGAATATGAGGAATGGATGAAACGGGTGGCCCGATTTTGAACACCTTCCAAGGCAGTGATTAGGTATGCTTGATGGGGGCTCCAGATGGCAGATGCATATTCTAATTTTGGTCTTATAAGCGATTTACACGCGAGTAATCTAACATGTGGTGGGGAAAGGCGAAGGTGGCGTTTAAGAAAACCCAGTGTTTTGTTCGATGCTGAAATGATGTTTGTAATATGGGCGCGCCATGATAAATTAGAACAAAGGGTGACTCCTAGATATTTATACGATTCTACTAATTCGATACATGATTTAGAAATAGAATACTGAAAGCGAGAGGGATTGTGACGACGAGAGAAGGACAAGAGTTTGCATTTAGTGGGGTTGAGAGTCATTAGCCAAATATTACACCAGTTTATTATATTGTTAAGGTTGCTCTGAAGGATGTGATGGTCATGACAATTAGTAATAGTATGATAGATTACGCAATCGTCAGCGAACATGCGAATGTTACAGGAAACATGCAATGGTAAGTCATTAATATATATTAGGAATAGGAGAGGACCGAGAACAGACCCTTGTGGGACGCCTGAGGTGACTGGGAGTGGTTTAGACAGGTGGCCGTTAAGATAGACAGATTGCGAGCGGTTAGTTAGAAACTCCTCAAGCCACCTGAAGATGTTAGGATGCAAGTTTAGTTTTGAAAGTTTCAGTAACAGACGCTGGTGAGGAACCTTGTCGAAAGCTTTTGCAAAATCAAGGAATATTGAGTCGGTTTGGATATTACAGTCGAGATTAGTCTGTAGGTCATGAACGAATTGTGCTAATTGGGTTTCGCAAGAAAGGCCCTTTCGAAATCCGTGCTGTGAAGGATGAAAAAATTCGTTGGAGTCCAAAAAATTGAAGATTTGTGAGTAGATGACGTGTTCCATGATCTTACAAGGCACGCTGGTTAATGAAATGGGGCGGTAGTTCAAGGGTGAGTTTCTGTTACCTGATTTGTAGACTGGAACGACCTTGCCCGTTTTCCAATCATCCGGCATGATTCCTGAGGTGAGTGACTGTGAGAAGATAAGACATAAGTATGCTGCGCAAGTCGATTTCACATTCTTGAGGAGTTTCGAGTTGATGGAATCCATACCAGCTGATGAAGAAAGTTTTAATTTGTGGATTATAGATGAAATGCCTTCTTCGAAGAAGGTGACAGCAGGCATGAAAGTTTCTACGCTAAATGATGGCGACTGTGAGGGCATGTCAAGTTCAGTAGTGAAGACAGATGCAAATGCTTCGTTGAATATTTCTGCGCAATCATGGTCAGTCACTGTCTCGTGTGAATCATTCGTTAGTTTAATATCGGAAGGATGTGTAAGGTTTAGAACTTGCCAGAATTGCTTGGGGTTCCTGATTAAGAGATTAGGTAAGTCTATATGGTAAAACGAGTATTTGGCTTTACGAACAGATAGCAAATATGATTTTTCAGCTTCGATGTATTTTTGCCATGCAGTAGGCTTGCCGTTGCGTTTGGCGGTACGAAAAAGTCGTTTCTTTTTGTTTTCAAGTTTTTTTAAATGCCGAGAAAACCATGGTTTATTGCGGTTAGTTTGAAAAGTAATCTTCGGGATAAACATATCAGAGAGGTGATTTACTTTGTCCTTAAAGATCAACCAGTTGTCATGAACTGAGCGCGTGTGAAATGTAGATTCATACTGATTAAAAGAGTTACTGAGATCTTCAGATATTGCACTTTAGTTACCCTTATCATAAAGAACAATTGTTTTATTAGTCGTCTGGTTTCATGCGCTTTCACATTAGATATCGCAGTTCCCGACTTGTAATGGTGAAAAACACAGCATCTCACTAAGTGACATTGTTTAATGCAGTTTTAGCGCGGTTCATATCTTAACCTAACCTAACCTTACCTAACCCAACCTAACCTAACCTAACCTAACCAAACCCACCTAACATCCCTAACCTAACCTAACCTAACCTAACCAAACCTAACCTAACCTAACCTAACGTAACCTAACCTAACCTAACCTAACCTAACGATATTTGCATAACCTCACAGTTTTTCACCAACTTATTGCAGTACAGAACGCTGTATCTCGCTAAATGACATTGTTCTTTAAGGTTTCACGATGCTTGCATGCGCTTTAACGAGAATATCACAATATAGCAGTTTCGCACTTGTAACGGTAGAACACGCAGTATTTGGCTTGTTCATGCCGTTTTGTGTGCATTCACATTTCACCTATCGCAGTTTAATACTCGCAATAAAACAACACTATCTCGTTAGATGACGTCGTTTTTGGTGGTTTCACGACGCTACCTAGCTTAAACTAACATAACTCAACCTAACATAACCTTCGCACTTCTATCGTTAGAAAACGTTTTACTCGCTACTTTACATTGCTTTCTGGAACATTACGACGGTTTCAAGCGCTTTCACATTAGATATCGCAGTTCCCAACTCGTAAAGGTGAAAAACACTGCATCTCACTAAGTGACATTGTTTAATGCGGTTTTACGACGGTTGATATATCAACCTAACCTAACATTCGCACTTGTATCTAAAGACGCTCAATTACACTGTTTCGTTCACAATTACGATATTTGCTTGACCTCACAGTTTCTCACCAACTTATTACAGTACAGAACGCTGTATCTCGCTAAATGACATCGTTCTTTAAGGTTTCACGATACTTGCATGCGCTTTACCGAGAATATCACAATATAGCAGTTTCGCACTTGTAACGGTAGAACACGCAGTATTTGGCTTGTTCATGCCGTTTTGTGTGCTTTCACAACATTTCACCTATCGCAGTTTAATACTCGCAATAAAACAACACTATCTCGTTAGATGACGTCGTTTTTGGTGGTTTCACGACGCTACGTAGCTTAAACTAACATAACTCAACCTAACATAACCTTCGCACTTCTATCGTTAGAAAACGTTTTACTCGCTACTTTACATTGCTTTCTACAACATTACGACGGTTTCAAGCGCTTTCACATTAGATATCGCAGTTCCCAACTTGTAAAGGTGAAAAACACTGCATCTCACTAAGTGACATTGTTTAATGCGGTTTTACGACGGTGTATATCTCAACCTAACCTAACATTCGCACTTGTATCTAAGTACGCTCAATTACACTGTTTCGTTCACAATTACGATATTTGATTGACCTCACAGTTTCTCACCAACTTATTACAGTACAGAACGCTGTATCTCGCTAAATGACATCGTTCTTTAAGGTTTCACGATACTTGCATGCGCTTTAACGAGAATATCACAATAAAGCAGTTTCGCACTTGTAACGGCACAAGACGCAGTATCTGGCTAGTTCATGCCATTTTGTGTGCTTTCCCAATATTTCACCTATCGCAGTTTCGTACTCGCAATAAAACAACACTATCTCGTTAGATGACATCGTTTTTGGTGGCTTCACGACGCTACCTAGCTCAAACTAACCGAACCTTCGCACTTCTATCGTTAGAAAACGTTTTATTCGCTACTTTACAATGTTTTCTACAAGATTACGACGGTTTCATGCGCTTTCACATTAGATATCGCAGTTCCCGACTTGTAATGGTGAAAAACACAGCATCTCACTAAGTGACATTGTTTAATGCAGTTTTAGCGCGGTTCATATCTTAACCTAACCTAACCTTACCTAACCCAACCTAACCTAACCTAACCTAACCAAACCCACCTAACATCCCTAACCTAACCTAACCTAACCTAACCAAACCTAACCTAACCTAACCTAACGTAACCTAACCTAACCTAACCTAACCTAACGACGTTTGCAAGCGCTTTCACATTAGATATCGCAGTTCCCGACTTGTAATGGTGAAAAACACTGCATCTCACTAAGTGACATTGTTTAATGCGGTTTTACGACGGTTCATATCTTAACCTAACCTAACATTCGCACTTGCATTAAAAAACGCTCTATTACACTGTTTCGTTCACAATTAGGATATTTGCATACCCTCACAGTTTTTCACCAACTTATTGCAGTACAGAACGCTGTATCTCGCTAAATGACATCGTTCTTTAAGGTTTCACGATGCTTGCATGCGCTTTACGAGAATATCACAACATAGCAGTTTCGCACTTGTAACGGTACAACACGCAGTATTTGGCTTGTTCATGCCGTTTTGTGTGCTTTCACAACATTTCACCTATCGCAGTTTCGTACTCGCAATAAAACAACACTATCTCGTTAGATGACGTTGTTTTTGGTAGTTGCACGACGCTACCTAGCTTAAACTAACATAACTCAACCTAACATAACCTTCGCACTTCTATCGTTAGAAAACGTTTTACTCGCTACTTTACATTGCTTTCTACAACATTATGACGGTTTCAAGCGCTTTCACATTAGATATCACAGTTCCCAACTTGTAAAGGTGAAAAACACTGCATCTCACTAAGTGACATTGTTTAATGCGGTTTTACGACAGTTCATACCTTAACCTAACGTAACCTAACCTAACCTAACCCAACCTAACCTAACATAACCTAACCTAACCTAACCTAACCTAACCTAACCAAACCTAACCTAACGTAACCTAACCTAACCTAACCTAACCTAACGACGTTTGCAAGCGCTTTCACATTAGATATCGCAGTTCCCGACTTGTAATGGTGAAAAACACTGCATCTCACTAAGTGACATTGTTTAATGCGGTTTTACGACCGTTCATATCTTAACCTAACCTAACATTCGTACTTGTATTGAAAAACGCTCTATTCCACTGTTTCGTTCACAATTACGATATTTGCTTGACCTCACAGTTTCTCACCAACTTATTACAGTACAGAACGCTGTATCTCGCTAAATGACATCGTTCTTTTAGGTTTCACGATACTTGCATGCGCTTTACCGAGAATGTCACAACATAGCAGTTTCGCACTTGTAACGGTACAACACGCAGTATTTGGCTTGTTCATGCCGTTTTGTGTGCTTTCACAACATTTTACCTATCGCAGTTTCGTACTCGCAATAAAACAACACTATCTCGTTAGATGACGTTCTTTTTGGTGGTCTCACGACGCTACATAGCTTAAACTAACATAACTCAAGCTAACCTTCGCACTTCTATCGTTAGAAAACGTTTTACTCGCAACTTTACAATGTTTTCTACAAGATTACGACGGTTTCATGCGCTTTCACATTAGATATCGTAGTTCCCGACTTGTAATGTTGAAAAACACTACATCTCACTAAGTGACATTGTTTAATGCGGTTTTACGACGGTTGATATCTCAACCTAACCTAACATTCGCACTTGTATCTAAATACGCTCAATTACACTGTTTCGTTCACAATTACGATATTTGCTTGACCTCACAGTTTCTCACCAACTTATTACAGTACAGAACGCTGTATCTCGCTAAATGACATCGTTCTTTAAGGTTTCAAGATACTTGCATGCGCTTCAAGGAGAATATCACAACATAGCAGTTTCGCACTTGTAACGGTACAACACGCAGTATTTGGCTTGTTCATGCCGTTTTGTGTGCTTTCACAACATTTCACCTATCGCAGTTTCGTACTCGCAATAAAACAACACTATCTCGTTAGATGACGTTGTTTTTGGTAGTTTCACGACGCTACCTAGCTTAAACTAACATAACTCAACCTAACATAACCTTCGCACTTCTATCGTTAGAAAACGTTTTACTCGCTACTTTACATTGCTTTCTACAACATTACGACGGTTTCAAGCGCTTTCCCATTAGATATCACAGTTCCCAACTTGTAAAGGTGAAAAACACTGCATCTCACTAAGTGACATTGTTTAATGCGGTTTTACGACGGTTCATACCTTAACCTAACGTAACCTAACCTAACCTAACCTAACCTTACCTAACCTAACCTAACCTAACCTAACCAACCCAACCCAACCTAACCTAACCTAACCTAACCTAAACTAACCTAACCCAACCTAACCTAACCTAACCTAACCTAACCCAACCTAACCCAACCCAACCCAACCTAACCTAACCAAAGCTAACCTAACCTAACCTAACCAAACCTAACCTAACCCAACTTAACCTAACCTAACGTAACCTAACCTAACCTAACCTATTCTAACGTAACCTAACCTAACCTGACCTAACCTAACCTAACGTAACCTAACCTAACCTAACATAACCTAACGTAACCTAACCTAACCTAACGTAACCTAACCTAACCCAACCTAACCCAACCCAACCCAACCCAACAACACCCAACCCAACCTAACCTAACCTAACCAAATTATCCTTACCTAACCTAACCTAACCTAACGTAACCTAACCTAACCTAACCTAACGTAACCTAACCTAACCTAACCTAACCTAACCCAACCTAACCTAACCTAAACTAACCTAACCCAACTCAACCCAACCTAACCTAACCTAACCTAACCTAACCTAACCAAACCTAACCTAACCTAACCTAACCTAACGACGGTTGCAAGCGCTTTCACATTAGATATCGCAGTTCCCCACTTTTAATGGTGAAAAACACTGCATCTCACTAATTGACATTGTTTAATGCGGTTTTACGACGGTTCATATCTTAACCTAACCTAACATTCGCACTTGTATCTAAAAACGCTCTATTACACTGTTTTGTTCACAATTACGATATTTGCATAACCTGACAGTTTTTCACCAACTTATTGCAGTACAGAACGCTGTATCTCGCTAAATGACATTGTTCTTTAAGGTTTCACGATGCTTGCATGCGCTTTAACGAGAATATCACAATATAGCAGTTTCGCACTTGTAACGGTAGAACACGCAGTATTTGGCTTGTTCATGCCGTTTTGTGTGCTTTCACAACATTTCACCTATCGCAGTTTAATACTCGCTATAAAACAACACTATCTCGTTAGATGACGTCGTTTTTGGTAGTTTCACGACGCTACCTAGCTTAAACTAACCTAACCTAACCTAACCTTCGCACTTCTATCGTTAGAAAACGTTTTACTCGCAACTTTACAATGTTTTCTACAAGATTACGACGGTTTCATGCGCTTTCACATTAGATATCGTAGTTCCCGACTTGTAATGTTGAAAAACACTACATATCACTAAGTGACATTGTTTAATGCGGTTTTACGACGGTTGATATATCAACCTAACCTAACATTCGCACTTGTATCTAAAGACGCTCAATTACACTGTTTCGTTCACAATTACGATATTTGCTTGACCTCACAGTTTCTCACCAACTTATTACAGTACAGAACGCTGTATCTCGCTAAATGACATCGTTCATTAAGGTTTCACGATACTTGCATGCGCTTTACCGAGAATATTACAATATAGCAGTTTCGCACTTGTAACGGTAGAACACGCAGTATTTGGCTTGTTCATGCCGTTTTGTGTGCTTTCACAACATTTCACCTATCGCAGTTTAATACTCGCAATAAAACAACACTATCTCGTTAGATGACGTCGTTTTTGGTGGTTTCACGACGCTACGTAGCTTAAACTAACATAACTCAACCTAACATAACCTTCGCACTTCTATCGTTAGAAAACGTTTTACTCGCTACTTTACATTGCTTTCTACAACATTACGACGGTTTCAAGCGCTTTCACATTAGATATCGCAGTTCCCAACTTGTAAAGGTGAAAAACACTGCATCTCACTAAGTGACATTGTTTAATGCGGTTTTACGACGGTTCATACCTTAACCTAACGTAACCTAACCTAACCTAACCCAACCTAACCTAACATAACCTAACCTAACCTAACCTAACCTAACCAAACCTAACCTAACGTAACCTAACCTAACCTAACCTAACCTAACCTAACGACGTTTGCAAGCGCTTTCACATTAGATTTCGCAGTTCCCGACTTGTAATGGTGAAAAACACTGCATCTCACTAAGTGACATTGTTTAATGCGGTTTTACGACGGTTCATATCTTAACCTAACCTAACATTCGTACTTGTATTGAAAAACGCTCTATTACACTGTTTCGTTCACAATTACGATATTTGCATAACCTCACAGTTTTTCACCAACTTATTGCAGTACAGAACGCTGTATCTCGCTAAATGACATCGTTCTTTAAGGTTTCACGATGCTTGCATGCGCTTTAACGAGAATATCACATTATAGCAGTTTCGCACTTGTAACGGTACAACACGCAGTATCTGGCTTGTTCAAGCCGTTTTGTGTAATTTCACAACATTTCACCTATTGCAGTTTCGTACATGCAATAAAACAACACTATCTCGTTAGATGACGTCCTTTTTGGTGGTCTCACGACGCTACATAGCTTAAACTAACATAACTCAAGCTAACCTTCGCACTTCTATCGTTAGAAAACGTTTTACTCGCAACTTTACAATGTTTTCTACAAGATTACGACGGTTTCATGCGCTTTCACATTAGATATCGTAGTTCCCGACTTGTAATGTTGAAAAACACTACATCTCACTAAGTGACATTGTTTAATGCGGTTTTACGACGGTGTATATCTCAACCTAACCTAACATTCGCACTTGTATCTAAGTACGCTCAATTACACTGTTTCGTTCACAATTACGATATTTGCTTGACCTCACAGTTTCTCACCAACTTATTACAGTACAGAACGCTGTATCTCGCTAAATGACATCGTTCTTTAAGGTTTCACGATACTTGCATGCGCTTTAACGAGAATATCACAATAAAGCAGTTTCGCACTTGTAACGGCACAAGACGCAGTATCTGGCTAGTTCATGCCATTTTGTGTGCTTTCCCAATATTTCACCTATCGCAGTTTCGTACTCGCAATAAAACAACACTATCTCGTTAGATGACTTCGTTTTTGGTGGCTTCACGACGCTACCTAGCTCAAACTAGCCGAACCTTCGCACTTCTATCGTTAGAAAACGTTTTATTCGCTACTTTACAATGTTTTCTACAAGATTACGACGGTTTCATGCGCTTTAACATTAGATATCGCAGTTCCCGACTTGTAATGGTGAAAAACACAGCATCTCACTAAGTGACATTGTTTAATGCAGTTTTAGCGCGGTTCATATCTTAACCTAACCTAACCTTACCTAACCCAACCTAACCTAACCTAACCTAACCAAACCTTACCTAACATCCCTAACCTAACCTAACCTAACCTAACCAAACCTAACCTAACCTAACCTAACGTAACCTAACCTAACCTAACCTAACCTAACGACGGTTGCAAGCGCTTTCACATTAGATATCGCAGTTCCCCACTTTTAATGGTGAAAAACACTGCATCTCACTAATTGACATTGTTTAATGCGGTTTTACGACGGTTCATATCTTAACCTAACCTAAAATTCGCACTTGTATCTAAAGACGCTCAATTACACTGTTTCGTTCACAATTACGATATTTGCTTGACCTCACAGTTTCTCACCAACTTATTACAGTACAGAACGCTGTATCTCGCTATATGACATCGTTCTTTAAGGTTTCACGATACTTGCATGCGCTTTACCGAGAATATTACAATATAGCAGTTTCGCACTTGAAACGGTAGAACACGCAGTATTTGGCTTGTTCATGCCGTTTTGTGTGCTTTCACAACATTTCACCTATCGCAGTTTAATACTCGCAATAAAACAACACTATCTCGTTAGATGACGTCGTTTTTGGTGGTTTCACGACGCTACGTAGCTTAAACTAACATAACTAAACCTAACATAACCTTCGCACTTCTATCGTTAGAAAACGTTTTACTCGCTACTTTACATTGCTTTCTACAACATTACGACGGTTTCAAGCGCTTTCACATTAGATATCGCAGTTCCCAACTTGTAAAGGTGAAAAACACTGCATCTCACTAAGTGACATTGTTTAATGCGGTTTTACGACGGTTCATACCTTAACCTAACGTAACCTAACCTAACCTAACCCAACCTAACCTAACATAACCTAACCTAACCTAACCAAACCTAACCTAACGTAACCTAACCTAACCTAACCTAACCTAACCTAACCTAACCTAACGACGTTTGCAAGCGCTTTCACATTAGATTTCGCAGTTCCCGACTTGTAATGGTGAAAAACACTGCATCTCACTAAGTGACATTGTTTAATGCGGTTTTACGACGGTTCATATCTTAACCTAACCTAACATTCGTACTTGTATTGAAAAACGCTCTATTACACTGTTTCGTTCACAATTACGATATTTGCATAACCTCACAGTTTTTCACCAACTTATTGCAGTACAGAACGCTGTATCTCGCTAAATGACATCGTTCTTTAAGGTTTCACGATGCTTGCATGCGCTTTAACGAGAATATCACATTATAGCAGTTTCGCACTTGTAACGGTACAACACGCAGTATCTGGCTTGTTCAAGCCGTTTTGTGTAATTTCACAACATTTCACCTATTGCAGTTTCGTACATGCAATAAAACAACACTATCTCGTTAGATGACGTCCTTTTTGGTGGTCTCACGACGCTACATAGCTTAAACTAACATAACTCAAGCTAACCTTCGCACTTCTATCGTTAGAAAACGTTTTACTCGCAACTTTACAATGTTTTCTACAAGATTACGACGGTTTCATGCGCTTTCACATTAGATATCGTAGTTCCCGACTTGTAATGTTGAAAAACACTACATCTCACTAAGTGACATTGTTTAATGCGGTTTTACGACGGTGTATATCTCAACCTAACCTAACATTCGCACTTGTATCTAAGTACGCTCAATTACACTGTTTCGTTCACAATTACGATATTTGCTTGACCTCACAGTTTCTCACCAACTTATTACAGTACAGAACGCTGTATCTCGCTAAATGACATCGTTCTTTAAGGTTTCACGATACTTGCATGCGCTTTAACGAGAATATCACAATAAAGCAGTTTCGCACTTGTAACGGCACAAGACGCAGTATCTGGCTAGTTCATGCCATTTTGTGTGCTTTCCCAATATTTCACCTATCGCAGTTTCGTACTCGCAATAAAACAACACTATCTCGTTAGATGACATCGTTTTTGGTGGCTTCACGACGCTACCTAGCTCAAACTAACCGAACCTTCGCACTTCTATCGTTAGAAAACGTTTTATTCGCTACTTTACAATGTTTTCTACAAGATTACGACGGTTTCATGCGCTTTCACATTAGATATCGCAGTTCCCGACTTGTAATGGTGAAAAACACAGCATCTCACTAAGTGACATTGTTTAATGCAGTTTTAGCGCGGTTCATATCTTAACCTAACCTAACCTTACCTAACCCAACCTAACCTAACCTAACCTAACCAAACCTTACCTAACATCCCTAACCTAACCTAACCTAACCTAACCTAACCAAACCTAACCTAACCTAACCTAACGTAACCTAACCTAACCTAACCTAACCTAACGACGTTTGCAAGCGCTTTCACATTAGATATCGCAGTTCCCGACTTGTAATGGTGAAAAACACTGCATCTCACTAAGTGACATTGTTTAATGCGGTTTTACGACGGTTCATATCTTAACCTAACCTAACATTCGCACTTGTATTGAAAAACGCTCTATTACACTGTTTCGTTCACAATTACGATATTTGCATAACCTCACAGTTTTTCACCAACTTATTGCAGTACAGAACGCTGTATCTCGCTAAATGACATCGTTCTTTAAGGTTTCACGATGCTTGCATGCGCTTTAACGAGAATATCACATTATAGCAGTTTCGCACTTGTAACGGTACAACACGCAGTATCTGGCTTGTTCAAGCCGTTTTGTGTAATTTCACAACATTTCACCTATTGCAGTTTCGTACATGCAATAAAACAACACTATCTCGTTAGATGACGTCCTTTTTGGTGGTCTCACGACGCTACATAGCTTAAACTAACATAACTCAAGCTAACCTTCGCACTTCTATCGTTAGAAAACGTTTTACTCGCAACTTTACAATGTTTTCTACAAGATTACGACGGTTTCATGCGCTTTCACATTAGATATCGTAGTTCCCGACTTGTAATGTTGAAAAACACTACATCTCACTAAGTGACATTGTTTAATGCGGTTTTACGACGGTGTATATCTCAACCTAACCTAACATTCGCACTTGTATCTAAGTACGCTCAATTACACTGTTTCGTTCACAATTACGATATTTGCTTGACCTCACAGTTTCTCACCAACTTATTACAGTACAGAACGCTGTATCTCGCTAAATGACCTCGTTCTTTTAGGTTTCACGATACTTGCATGCGCTTTACCGAGAATGTCACAACATAGCAGTTTCGCACTTGTAACGGTACAACACGCAGTATTTGGCTTGTTCATGCCGTTTTGTGTGCTTTCACAACATTTTACCTATCGCAGTTTCGTACTCGCAATAAAACAACACTATCTCGTTAGATGACGTTCTTTTTGGTGGTCTCACGACGCTACATAGCTTAAACTAACATAACTCAAGCTAACCTTCGCACTTCTATCGTTAGAAAACGTTTTACTCGCAACTTTACAATGTTTTCTACAAGATTACGACGGTTTCATGCGCTTTCACATTAGATATCGTAGTTCCCGACTTGTAATGTTGAAAAACACTACATCTAACTAAGTGACATTGTTTAATGCGGTTTTACGACGGTTCATATCTTAACCTAACCTAACAATCGCACTTGTATCTAAAAACGCTCTATTACACTGTTTCGTTCACAATTAGGATATTTGCATAACCTCACAGTTTTTCACCAACTTATTGCAGTACAGAACGCTGTATCTCGCTAAATGACATCGTTCTTTAAGGTTTCACGATGCTTGCATGCGCTTTAACGAGAATATCACAATAAAGCAGTTTCGCACTTGTAACGGCACAAGACGCAGTATCTGGCTAGTTCATGCCATTTTGTGTGCTTTCCCAATATTTCACCTATCGCAGTTTCGTACTCGCAATAAAACAACACTATCTCGTTAGATGACATCGTTTTTGGTGGCTTCACGACGCTACCTAGCTCAAACTAACCGAACCTTCGCACTTCTATCGTTAGAAAACGTTTTATTCGCTACTTTACAATGTATTCTACAAGATTACGACGGTTTCATGCGCTTTCACATTAGATATCGCAGTTCCCGACTTGTAATGGTGAAAAACACAGCATCTCACTAAGTGACATTGTTTAATGCAGTTTTAGCGCGGTTCATATCTTAACCTAACCTAACCTTACCTAACCCAACCTAACCTAACCTAACCTAACCAAACCTTACCTAACATCCCTAACCTAACCTAACCTAACCTAACCTAACCAAACCTAACCTAACCTAACCTAACGTAACCTAACCTAACGTAACCTAACCTAACGACGTTTGCAAGCGCTTTCACATTAGATATCGCAGTTCCCGACTTGTAATGGTGAAAAACACTGCATCTCACTAAGTGACATTGTTTAATGCGGTTTTACGACGGTTTATATCTTAACCTAACCTAACATTCGCACTTGTATTGAAAAACGCTCTATTACACTGTTTCGTTCACAATTACGATATTTGCATAACCTCACAGTTTTTCACCAACTTATTGCAGTACAGAACGCTGTATCTCGCTAAATGACATCGTTCTTTAAGGTTTCACGATGCTTGCATGCGCTTTAACGAGAATATCACATTATAGCAGTTTCGCACTTGTAACGGTACAACACGCAGTATCTGGCTTGTTCAAGCCGTTTTGTGTAATTTCACAACATTTCACCTATTGCAGTTTCGTACATGCAATAAAACAACACTATCTCGTTAGATGACGTTGTTTTTGGTAGTTTCACGACGCTACCTAGCTTAAACTAACATAACTCAACCTAACATAACCTTCGCACTTCTATCGTTAGAAAACGTTTTACTCGCTACTTTACATTGCTTTCTACAACATTACGACGGTTTCAAGCGCTTTCCCATTAGATATCACAGTTCCCAACTTGTAAAGGTGAAAAACACTGCATCTCACTAAGTGACATTGTTTAATGCGGTTTTACGACGGTTCATACCTTAACCTAACGTAACCTAACCTAACCTAACCTAACCTTACCTAACCTAACCTAACCTAACCTAACCAACCCAACCCAACCTAACCTAACCTAACCTAAACTAACCTAACCCAACCTAACCTAACCTAACCTAACCTAACCCAACCTAACCCAACCCAACCCAACCTAACCTAACCAAAGCTAACCTAACCTAACCTAACCAAACCTAACCTAACCCAACTTAACCTAACCTAACGTAACCTAACCTAACCTAACCTATTCTAACGTAACCTAACCTAACCTGACCTAACCTAACCTAACGTAACCTAACCTAACCTAACATAACCTAACGTAACCTAACCTAACCTAACGTAACCTAACCTAACCTAACCCAACCTAACCCAACCCAACCCAACCCAACAACACCCAACCCAACCTAACCTAACCTAACCAAATTATCCTTACCTAACCTAACCTAACCTAACGTAACCTAACCTAACCTAACCTAACGTAACCTAACCTAACCTAACCTAACCTAACCCAACCTAACCTAACCTAACCTAACCTAACCCAACTCAACCCAACCTAACCTAACCTAACCTAACCTAACCAAACCTAACCTAACCTAACCTAACCTAACGACGGTTGCAAGCGCTTTCACATTAGATATCGCAGTTCCCCACTTTTAATGGTGAAAAACACTGCATCTCACTTAGTGACATTGTTTAATGCGGTTTTACGACGGTTCATATCTTAACCTAACCTAACATTCGTACTTGTATTGAAAAACGCTCTATTACACTGTCTCGTTCACAATTACGATATTCAGTTCAGTTCAGTTCAGTTTTATTTCCTTAAATGCCCCCATTCAGGGGGTGTTACATAAGGGGTGGGATTACAATTCAAAACAGCGGAGAATCAATTAACATTGCAAACAAACAGTTAAAATTGAATTAACATGGCAGATGATCGGTGAGGCGTTCCAGGAAGGTAGATGATGAGGCAATTGTAACAACGTCGTAGGGCAGGCCGTTCCAGTCTGAAGCTGCTCTGAGGAAAAACGAAGCAGCAAACGTAGTGGTGCGTGATGGCGGGCGGGCAACTTGAAGTGAATGACTGGTGCGGTGGGAAATGCGTGAGGCGGCTGTTATATAAGGAGCTTGATTGAGTGAAGAATAAAAAAACTTATGATAAAGAGTTAGGCTAGCAATGCGGCGACGATAAGAAAGGAGTGATAGGCCAGATTCATGTTTTAATGGTGAAATGCTGATGTCATATGAATATGAGGAATGGATGAAACGGGTGGCCCGATTTTGAACACCTTCCAAGGCAGTGATTAGGTATGCTTGATGGGGGCTCCAGATGGCAGATGCATATTCTAATTTTGGTCTTATAAGCGATTTACACGCGAGTAATCTAACATGTGGTGGGGAAAGGCGAAGGTGGCGTTTAAGAAAACCCAGTGTTTTGTTCGATGCTGAAATGATGTTTGTAATATGGGCGCGCCATGATAAATTAGAACAAAGGGTGACTCCTAGATATTTATACGATTCTACTAATTCGATACATGATTTAGAAATAGAATACTGAAAGCGAGAGGGATTGTGACGACGAGAGAAGGACAAGAGTTTGCATTTAGTGGGGTTGAGAGTCATTAGCCAAATATTACACCAGTTTATTATATTGTTAAGGTTGCTCTGAAGGATGTGATGGTCATGACAATTAGTAATAGTATGATAGATTACGCAATCGTCAGCGAACATGCGAATGTTACAGGAAACATGCAATGGTAAGTCATTAATATATATTAGGAATAGGAGAGGACCGAGAACAGACCCTTGTGGGACGCCTGAGGTGACTGGGAGTGGTTTAGACAGGTGGCCGTTAAGATAGACAGATTGCGAGCGGTTAGTTAGAAACTCCTCAAGCCACCTGAAGATGTTAGGATGCAAGTTTAGTTTTGAAAGTTTCAGTAACAGACGCTGGTGAGGAACCTTGTCGAAAGCTTTTGCAAAATCAAGGAATATTGAGTCGGTTTGGATATTACAGTCGAGATTAGTCTGTAGGTCATGAACGAATTGTGCTAATTGGGTTTCGCAAGAAAGGCCCTTTCGAAATCCGTGCTGTGAAGGATGAAAAAATTCGTTGGAGTCCAAAAAATTGAAGATTTGTGAGTAGATGACGTGTTCCATGATCTTACAAGGCACGCTGGTTAATGAAATGGGGCGGTAGTTCAAGGGTGAGTTTCTGTTACCTGATTTGTAGACTGGAACGACCTTGCCCGTTTTCCAATCATCCGGCATGATTCCTGAGGTGAGTGACTGTGAGAAGATAAGACATAAGTATGCTGCGCAAGTCGATTTCACATTCTTGAGGAGTTTCGAGTTGATGGAATCCATACCAGCTGATGAAGAAAGTTTTAATTTGTGGATTATAGATGAAATGCCTTCTTCGAAGAAGGTGACAGCAGGCATGAAAGTTTCTACGCTAAATGATGGCGACTGTGAGGGCATGTCAAGTTCAGTAGTGAAGACAGATGCAAATGCTTCGTTGAATATTTCTGCGCAATCATGGTCAGTCACTGTCTCGTGTGAATCATTCGTTAGTTTAATATCGGAAGGATGTGTGGGGTTTAGAACTTGCCAGAATTGCTTGGGGTTCCTGATTAAGAGATTAGGTAAGTCTATATGGTAAAACGAGTATTTGGCTTTACGAACAGATAGCAAATATGATTTTTCAGCTTCGATGTATTTTTGCCATGCAGTAGGCTTGCCGTTGCGTTTGGCGGTACGAAAAAGTCGTTTCTTTTTGTTTTCAAGTTTTTTTAAATGCCGAGAAAACCATGGTTTATTGCGGTTAGTTTGAAAAGTAATCTTCGGGATAAACATATCAGAGAGGTGATTTACTTTGTCCTTAAAGATCAACCAGTTGTCATGAACTGAGCGCGTGTGAAATGTAGATTCATACTGATTAAAAGAGTTACTGAGATCTTCAGATATTGCACTTTAGTTACCCTTATCATAAAGAACAATTGTTTTATTAGTCGTCTGGTTTCATGCGCTTTCACATTAGATATCGCAGTTCCCGACTTGTAATGGTGAAAAACACAGCATCTCACTAAGTGACATTGTTTAATGCAGTTTTAGCGCGGTTCATATCTTAACCTAACCTAACCTTACCTAACCCAACCTAACCTAACCTAACCTAACCAAACCCACCTAACATCCCTAACCTAACCTAACCTAACCTAACCAAACCTAACCTAACCTAACCTAACGTAACCTAACCTAACCTAACCTAACCTAACGATATTTGCATAACCTCACAGTTTTTCACCAACTTATTGCAGTACAGAACGCTGTATCTCGCTAAATGACATTGTTCTTTAAGGTTTCACGATGCTTGCATGCGCTTTAACGAGAATATCACAATATAGCAGTTTCGCACTTGTAACGGTAGAACACGCAGTATTTGGCTTGTTCATGCCGTTTTGTGTGCATTCACATTTCACCTATCGCAGTTTAATACTCGCAATAAAACAACACTATCTCGTTAGATGACGTCGTTTTTGGTGGTTTCACGACGCTACCTAGCTTAAACTAACATAACTCAACCTAACATAACCTTCGCACTTCTATCGTTAGAAAACGTTTTACTCGCTACTTTACATTGCTTTCTGGAACATTACGACGGTTTCAAGCGCTTTCACATTAGATATCGCAGTTCCCAACTCGTAAAGGTGAAAAACACTGCATCTCACTAAGTGACATTGTTTAATGCGGTTTTACGACGGTTGATATATCAACCTAACCTAACATTCGCACTTGTATCTAAAGACGCTCAATTACACTGTTTCGTTCACAATTACGATATTTGCTTGACCTCACAGTTTCTCACCAACTTATTACAGTACAGAACGCTGTATCTCGCTAAATGACATCGTTCTTTAAGGTTTCACGATACTTGCATGCGCTTTACCGAGAATATCACAATATAGCAGTTTCGCACTTGTAACGGTAGAACACGCAGTATTTGGCTTGTTCATGCCGTTTTGTGTGCTTTCACAACATTTCACCTATCGCAGTTTAATACTCGCAATAAAACAACACTATCTCGTTAGATGACGTCGTTTTTGGTGGTTTCACGACGCTACGTAGCTTAAACTAACATAACTCAACCTAACATAACCTTCGCACTTCTATCGTTAGAAAACGTTTTACTCGCTACTTTACATTGCTTTCTACAACATTACGACGGTTTCAAGCGCTTTCACATTAGATATCGCAGTTCCCAACTTGTAAAGGTGAAAAACACTGCATCTCACTAAGTGACATTGTTTAATGCGGTTTTACGACGGTGTATATCTCAACCTAACCTAACATTCGCACTTGTATCTAAGTACGCTCAATTACACTGTTTCGTTCACAATTACGATATTTGCTTGACCTCACAGTTTCTCACCAACTTATTACAGTACAGAACGCTGTATCTCGCTAAATGACATCGTTCTTTAAGGTTTCACGATACTTGCATGCGCTTTAACGAGAATATCACAATAAAGCAGTTTCGCACTTGTAACGGCACAAGACGCAGTATCTGGCTAGTTCATGCCATTTTGTGTGCTTTCCCAATATTTCACCTATCGCAGTTTCGTACTCGCAATAAAACAACACTATCTCGTTAGATGACATCGTTTTTGGTGGCTTCACGACGCTACCTAGCTCAAACTAACCGAACCTTCGCACTTCTATCGTTAGAAAACGTTTTATTCGCTACTTTACAATGTTTTCTACAAGATTACGACGGTTTCATGCGCTTTCACATTAGATATCGCAGTTCCCGACTTGTAATGGTGAAAAACACAGCATCTCACTAAGTGACATTGTTTAATGCAGTTTTAGCGCGGTTCATATCTTAACCTAACCTAACCTTACCTAACCCAACCTAACCTAACCTAACCTAACCAAACCCACCTAACATCCCTAACCTAACCTAACCTAACCTAACCAAACCTAACCTAACCTAACCTAACGTAACCTAACCTAACCTAACCTAACCTAACGACGTTTGCAAGCGCTTTCACATTAGATATCGCAGTTCCCGACTTGTAATGGTGAAAAACACTGCATCTCACTAAGTGACATTGTTTAATGCGGTTTTACGACGGTTCATATCTTAACCTAACCTAACATTCGCACTTGCATTAAAAAACGCTCTATTACACTGTTTCGTTCACAATTAGGATATTTGCATACCCTCACAGTTTTTCACCAACTTATTGCAGTAGAGAACGCTGTATCTCGCTAAATGACATCGTTCTTTAAGGTTTCACGATGCTTGCATGCGCTTTACGAGAATATCACAACATAGCAGTTTCGCACTTGTAACGGTACAACACGCAGTATTTGGCTTGTTCATGCCGTTTTGTGTGCTTTCACAACATTTCACCTATCGCAGTTTCGTACTCGCAATAAAACAACACTATCTCGTTAGATGACGTTGTTTTTGGTAGTTGCACGACGCTACCTAGCTTAAACTAACATAACTCAACCTAACATAACCTTCGCACTTCTATCGTTAGAAAACGTTTTACTCGCTACTTTACATTGCTTTCTACAACATTATGACGGTTTCAAGCGCTTTCACATTAGATATCACAGTTCCCAACTTGTAAAGGTGAAAAACACTGCATCTCACTAAGTGACATTGTTTAATGCGGTTTTACGACAGTTCATACCTTAACCTAACGTAACCTAACCTAACCTAACCCAACCTAACCTAACATAACCTAACCTAACCTAACCTAACCTAACCTAACCAAACCTAACCTAACGTAACCTAACCTAACCTAACCTAACCTAACGACGTTTGCAAGCGCTTTCACATTAGATATCGCAGTTCCCGACTTGTAATGGTGAAAAACACTGCATCTCACTAAGTGACATTGTTTAATGCGGTTTTACGACCGTTCATATCTTAACCTAACCTAACATTCGTACTTGTATTGAAAAACGCTCTATTCCACTGTTTCGTTCACAATTACGATATTTGCTTGACCTCACAGTTTCTCACCAACTTATTACAGTACAGAACGCTGTATCTCGCTAAATGACATCGTTCTTTTAGGTTTCACGATACTTGCATGCGCTTTACCGAGAATGTCACAACATAGCAGTTTCGCACTTGTAACGGTACAACACGCAGTATTTGGCTTGTTCATGCCGTTTTGTGTGCTTTCACAACATTTTACCTATCGCAGTTTCGTACTCGCAATAAAACAACACTATCTCGTTAGATGACGTTCTTTTTGGTGGTCTCACGACGCTACATAGCTTAAACTAACATAACTCAAGCTAACCTTCGCACTTCTATCGTTAGAAAACGTTTTACTCGCAACTTTACAATGTTTTCTACAAGATTACGACGGTTTCATGCGCTTTCACATTAGATATCGTAGTTCCCGACTTGTAATGTTGAAAAACACTACATCTCACTAAGTGACATTGTTTAATGCGGTTTTACGACGGTTGATATCTCAACCTAACCTAACATTCGCACTTGTATCTAAATACGCTCAATTACACTGTTTCGTTCACAATTACGATATTTGCTTGACCTCACAGTTTCTCACCAACTTATTACAGTACAGAACGCTGTATCTCGCTAAATGACATCGTTCTTTAAGGTTTCAAGATACTTGCATGCGCTTCAAGGAGAATATCACAACATAGCAGTTTCGCACTTGTAACGGTACAACACGCAGTATTTGGCTTGTTCATGCCGTTTTGTGTGCTTTCACAACATTTCACCTATCGCAGTTTCGTACTCGCAATAAAACAACACTATCTCGTTAGATGACGTTGTTTTTGGTAGTTTCACGACGCTACCTAGCTTAAACTAACATAACTCAACCTAACATAACCTTCGCACTTCTATCGTTAGAAAACGTTTTACTCGCTACTTTACATTGCTTTCTACAACATTACGACGGTTTCAAGCGCTTTCCCATTAGATATCACAGTTCCCAACTTGTAAAGGTGAAAAACACTGCATCTCACTAAGTGACATTGTTTAATGCGGTTTTACGACGGTTCATACCTTAACCTAACGTAACCTAACCTAACCTAACCTAACCTTACCTAACCTAACCTAACCTAACCTAACCAACCCAACCCAACCTAACCTAACCTAACCTAACCTAAACTAACCTAACCCAACCTAACCTAACCTAACCTAACCTAACCCAACCTAACCCAACCCAACCCAACCTAACCTAACCAAAGCTAACCTAACCTAACCTAACCAAACCTAACCTAACCCAACTTAACCTAACCTAACGTAACCTAACCTAACCTAACCTATTCTAACGTAACCTAACCTAACCTGACCTAACCTAACCTAACGTAACCTAACCTAACCTAACATAACCTAACGTAACCTAACCTAACCTAACGTAACCTAACCTAACCTAACCCAACCTAACCCAACCCAACCCAACCCAACAACACCCAACCCAACCTAACCTAACCTAACCAAATTATCCTTACCTAACCTAACCTAACCTAACGTAACCTAACCTAACCTAACCTAACGTAACCTAACCTAACCTAACCTAACCTAACCCAACCTAACCTAACCTAAACTAACCTAACCCAACTCAACCCAACCTAACCTAACCTAACCTAACCTAACCTAACCAAACCTAACCTAACCTAACCTAACCTAACGACGGTTGCAAGCGCTTTCACATTAGATATCGCAGTTCCCCACTTTTAATGGTGAAAAACACTGCATCTCACTAATTGACATTGTTTAATGCGGTTTTACGACGGTTCATATCTTAACCTAACCTAACATTCGCACTTGTATCTAAAAACGCTCTATTACACTGTTTTGTTCACAATTACGATATTTGCATAACCTGACAGTTTTTCACCAACTTATTGCAGTACAGAACGCTGTATCTCGCTAAATGACATTGTTCTTTAAGGTTTCACGATGCTTGCATGCGCTTTAACGAGAATATCACAATATAGCAGTTTCGCACTTGTAACGGTAGAACACGCAGTATTTGGCTTGTTCATGCCGTTTTGTGTGCTTTCACAACATTTCACCTATCGCAGTTTAATACTCGCTATAAAACAACACTATCTCGTTAGATGACGTCGTTTTTGGTAGTTTCACGACGCTACCTAGCTTAAACTAACCTAACCTAACCTAACCTTCGCACTTCTATCGTTAGAAAACGTTTTACTCGCAACTTTACAATGTTTTCTACAAGATTACGACGGTTTCATGCGCTTTCACATTAGATATCGTAGTTCCCGACTTGTAATGTTGAAAAACACTACATATCACTAAGTGACATTGTTTAATGCGGTTTTACGACGGTTGATATATCAACCTAACCTAACATTCGCACTTGTATCTAAAGACGCTCAATTACACTGTTTCGTTCACAATTACGATATTTGCTTGACCTCACAGTTTCTCACCAACTTATTACAGTACAGAACGCTGTATCTCGCTAAATGACATCGTTCATTAAGGTTTCACGATACTTGCATGCGCTTTACCGAGAATATTACAATATAGCAGTTTCGCACTTGTAACGGTAGAACACGCAGTATTTGGCTTGTTCATGCCGTTTTGTGTGCTTTCACAACATTTCACCTATCGCAGTTTAATACTCGCAATAAAACAACACTATCTCGTTAGATGACGTCGTTTTTGGTGGTTTCACGACGCTACGTAGCTTAAACTAACATAACTCAACCTAACATAACCTTCGCACTTCTATCGTTAGAAAACGTTTTACTCGCTACTTTACATTGCTTTCTACAACATTACGACGGTTTCAAGCGCTTTCACATTAGATATCGCAGTTCCCAACTTGTAAAGGTGAAAAACACTGCATCTCACTCAGTGACATTGTTTAATGCGGTTTTACGACGGTTCATACCTTAACCTAACGTAACCTAACCTAACCTAACCCAACCTAACCTAACATAACCTAACCTAACCTAACCTAACCTAACCAAACCTAACCTAACGTAACCTAACCTAACCTAACCTAACCTAACCTAACGACGTTTGCAAGCGCTTTCACATTAGATTTCGCAGTTCCCGACTTGTAATGGTAAAAAACACTGCATCTCACTAAGTGACATTGTTTAATGCGGTTTTACGACGGTTCATATCTTAACCTAACCTAACATTCGTACTTGTATTGAAAAACGCTCTATTACACTGTTTCGTTCACAATTACGATATTTGCATAACCTCACAGTTTTTCACCAACTTATTGCAGTACAGAACGCTGTATCTCGCTAAATGACATCGTTCTTTAAGGTTTCACGATGCTTGCATGCGCTTTAACGAGAATATCACATTATAGCAGTTTCGCACTTGTAACGGTACAACACGCAGTATCTGGCTTGTTCAAGCCGTTTTGTGTAATTTCACAACATTTCACCTATTGCAGTTTCGTACATGCAATAAAACAACACTATCTCGTTAGATGACGTCCTTTTTGGTGGTCTCACGACGCTACATAGCTTAAACTAACATAACTCAAGCTAACCTTCGCACTTCTATCGTTAGAAAACGTTTTACTCGCAACTTTACAATGTTTTCTACAAGATTACGACGGTTTCATGCGCTTTCACATTAGATATCGTAGTTCCCGACTTGTAATGTTGAAAAACACTACATCTCACTAAGTGACATTGTTTAATGCGGTTTTACGACGGTGTATATCTCAACCTAACCTAACATTCGCACTTGTATCTAAGTACGCTCAATTACACTGTTTCGTTCACAATTACGATATTTGCTTGACCTCACAGTTTCTCACCAACTTATTACAGTACAGAACGCTGTATCTCGCTAAATGACATCGTTCTTTAAGGTTTCACGATACTTGCATGCGCTTTAACGAGAATATCACAATAAAGCAGTTTCGCACTTGTAACGGCACAAGACGCAGTATCTGGCTAGTTCATGCCATTTTGTGTGCTTTCCCAATATTTCACCTATCGCAGTTTCGTACTCGCAATAAAACAACACTATCTCGTTAGATGACATCGTTTTTGGTGGCTTCACGACGCTACCTAGCTCAAACTAACCGAACCTTCGCACTTCTATCGTTAGAAAACGTTTTATTCGCTACTTTACAATGTTTTCTACAAGATTACGACGGTTTCATGCGCTTTCACATTAGATATCGCAGTTCCCGACTTGTAATGGTGAAAAACACAGCATCTCACTAAGTGACATTGTTTAATGCAGTTTTAGCGCGGTTCATATCTTAACCTAACCTAACCTTACCTAACCCAACCTAACCTAACCTAACCTAACCAAACCTTACCTAACATCCCTAACCTAACCTAACCTAACCTAACCTAACCAAACCTAACCTAACCTAACCTAACGTAACCTAACCTAACCTAACCTAACCTAACGACGTTTGCAAGCGCTTTCACATTAGATATCGCAGTTCCCGACTTGTAATGGTGAAAAACACTGCATCTCACTAAGTGACATTGTTTAATGCGGTTTTACGACGGTTCATATCTTAACCTAACCTAACATTCGCACTTGTATTGAAAAACGCTCTATTACACTGTTTCGTTCACAATTACGATATTTGCATAACCTCACAGTTTTTCACCAACTTATTGCAGTACAGAACGCTGTATCTCGCTAAATGACATCGTTCTTTAAGGTTTCACGATGCTTGCATGCGCTTTAACGAGAATATCACATTATAGCAGTTTCGCACTTGTAACGGTACAACACGCAGTATCTGGCTTGTTCAAGCCGTTTTGTGTAATTTCACAACATTTCACCTATTGCAGTTTCGTACATGCAATAAAACAACACTATCTCGTTAGATGACGTCCTTTTTGGTGGTCTCACGACGCTACATAGCTTAAACTAACATAACTCAAGCTAACCTTCGCACTTCTATCGTTAGAAAACGTTTTACTCGCAACTTTACAATGTTTTCTACAAGATTACGACGGTTTCATGCGCTTTCACATTAGATATCGTAGTTCCCGACTTGTAATGTTGAAAAACACTACATCTCACTAAGTGACATTGTTTAATGCGGTTTTACGACGGTGTATATCTCAACCTAACCTAACATTCGCACTTGTATCTAAGTACGCTCAATTACACTGTTTCGTTCACAATTACGATATTTGCTTGACCTCACAGTTTCTCACCAACTTATTACAGTACAGAACGCTGTATCTCGCTAAATGACCTCGTTCTTTTAGGTTTCACGATACTTGCATGCGCTTTACCGAGAATGTCACAACATAGCAGTTTCGCACTTGTAACGGTACAACACGCAGTATTTGGCTTGTTCATGCCGTTTTGTGTGCTTTCACAACATTTTACCTATCGCAGTTTCGTACTCGCAATAAAACAACACTATCTCGTTAGATGACGTTCTTTTTGGTGGTTTCACGACGCTACGTAGCTTAAACTAACATAACTCAACCTAACATAACCTTCGCACTTCTATCGTTAGAAAACGTTTTACTCGCTACTTTACATTGCTTTCTACAACATTACGACGGTTTCAAGCGCTTTCACATTAGATATCGCAGTTCCCAACTTGTAAAGGTGAAAAACACTGCATCTCACTAAGTGACATTGTTTAATGCGGTTTTACGACGGTTCATACCTTAACCTAACGTAACCTAACCTAACCTAACCCAACCTAACCTAACATAACCTAACCTAACCTAACCTAACCTAACCAAACCTAACCTAACGTAACCTAACCTAACCTAACCTAACCTAACCTAACGACGTTTGCAAGCGCTTTCACATTAGATTTCGCAGTTCCCGACTTGTAATGGTAAAAAACACTGCATCTCACTAAGTGACATTGTTTAATGCGGTTTTACGACGGTTCATATCTTAACCTAACCTAGCATTCGTACTTGTATTGAAAAACGCTCTATTACACTGTTTCGTTCACCATTACGATATTTGCATAACCTCACAGTTTTTCACCAACTTATTGCAGTACAGAACGCTGTATCTCGCTAAATGACATCGTTCTTTAAGGTTTCACGATGCTTGCATGCGCTTTAACGAGAATATCACATTATAGCAGTTTCGCACTTGTAACGGTACAACACGCAGTATCTGGCTTGTTCAAGCCGTTTTGTGTAATTTCACAACATTTCACCTATTGCAGTTTCGTACATGCAATAAAACAACACTATCTCGTTAGATGACGTCCTTTTTGGTGGTCTCACGACGCTACATAGCTTAAACTAACATAACTCAAGCTTACCTTCGCACTTCTATCGTTAGAAAACGTTTTACTCGCAACTTTACAATGTTTTCTACAAGATTACGACGGTTTCATGCGCTTTCACATTAGATATCGTAGTTCCCGACTTGTAATGTTGAAAAACACTACATCTCACTAAGTGACATTGTTTAATGCGGTTTTACGACGGTGTATATCTCAACCTAACCTAACATTCGCACTTGTATCTAAGTACGCTCAATTACACTGTTTCGTTCACAATTACGATATTTGCTTGACCTCACAGTTTCTCACCAACTTATTACAGTACAGAACGCTGTATCTCGCTAAATGACATCGTTCTTTAAGGTTTCACGATACTTGCATGCGCTTTAACGAGAATATCACAATAAAGCAGTTTCGCACTTGTAACGGCACAAGACGCAGTATCTGGCTAGTTCATGCCATTTTGTGTGCTTTCCCAATATTTCACCTATCGCAGTTTCGTACTCGGAATAAAACAACACTATCTCGTTAGATGACTTCGTTTTTGGTGGCTTCACGACGCTACCTAGCTCAAACTAGCCGAACCTTCGCACTTCTATCGTTAGAAAACGTTTTATTCGCTACTTTACAATGTTTTCTACAAGATTACGACGGTTTCATGCGCTTTCACATTAGATATCGCAGTTCCCGACTTGTAATGGTGAAAAACACAGCATCTCACTAAGTGACATTGTTTAATGCAGTTTTAGCGCGGTTCATATCTTAACCTAACCTAACCTTACCTAACCCAACCTAACCTAACCTAACCTAACCAAACCTTACCTAACATCCCTAACCTAACCTAACCTAACCTAACCAAACCTAACCTAACCTAACCTAACGTAACCTAACCTAACCTAACCTAACCTAACGACGGTTGCAAGCGCTTTCACATTAGATATCGCAGTTCCCCACTTTTAATGGTGAAAAACACTGCATCTCACTAATTGACATTGTTTAATGCGGTTTTACGACGGTTCATATCTTAACCTAACCTAACATTCGCACTTGTATCTAAAGACGCTCAATTACACTGTTTCGTTCACAATTACGATATTTGCTTGACCTCACAGTTTCTCACCAACTTATTACAGTACAGAACGCTGTATCTCGCTAAATGACATCGTTCTTTAAGGTTTCACGATACTTGCATGCGCTTTACCGAGAATATTACAATATAGCAGTTTCGCACTTGAAACGGTAGAACACGCAGTATTTGGCTTGTTCATGCCGTTTTGTGTGCTTTCACAACATTTCACCTATCGCAGTTTAATACTCGCAATAAAACAACACTATCTCGTTAGATGACGTCGTTTTTGGTGGTTTCACGACGCTACGTAGCTTAAACTAACATAACTAAACCTAACATAACCTTCGCACTTCTATCGTTAGAAAACGTTTTACTCGCTACTTTACATTGCTTTCTACAACATTACGACGGTTTCAAGCGCTTTCACATTAGATATCGCAGTTCCCAACTTGTAAAGGTGAAAAACACTGCATCTCACTAAGTGACATTGTTTAATGCGGTTTTACGACGGTTCATACCTTAACCTAACGTAACCTAACCTAACCTAACCCAACCTAACCTAACATAACCTAACCTAACCTAACCAAACCTAACCTAACGTAACCTAACCTAACCTAACCTAACCTAACCTAACCTAACCTAACGACGTTTGCAAGCGCTTTCACATTAGATTTCGCAGTTCCCGACTTGTAATGGTGAAAAACACTGCATCTCACTAAGTGACATTGTTTAATGCGGTTTTACGACGGTTCATATCTTAACCTAACCTAACATTCGTACTTGTATTGAAAAACGCTCTATTACACTGTTTCGTTCACAATTACGATATTTGCATAACCTCACAGTTTTTCACCAACTTATTGCAGTACAGAACGCTGTATCTCGCTAAATGACATCGTTCTTTAAGGTTTCACGATGCTTGCATGCGCTTTAACGAGAATATCACATTATAGCAGTTTCGCACTTGTAACGGTACAACACGCAGTATCTGGCTTGTTCAAGCCGTTTTGTGTAATTTCACAACATTTCACCTATTGCAGTTTCGTACATGCAATAAAACAACACTATCTCGTTAGATGACGTCCTTTTTGGTGGTCTCACGACGCTACATAGCTTAAACTAACATAACTCAAGCTAACCTTCGCACTTCTATCGTTAGAAAACGTTTTACTCGCAACTTTACAATGTTTTCTACAAGATTACGACGGTTTCATGCGCTTTCACATTAGATATCGTAGTTCCCGACTTGTAATGTTGAAAAACACTACATCTCACTAAGTGACATTGTTTAATGCGGTTTTACGACGGTGTATATCTCAACCTAACCTAACATTCGCACTTGTATCTAAGTACGCTCAATTACACTGTTTCGTTCACAATTACGATATTTGCTTGACCTCACAGTTTCTCACCAACTTATTACAGTACAGAACGCTGTATCTCGCTAAATGACATCGTTCTTTAAGGTTTCACGATACTTGCATGCGCTTTAACGAGAATATCACAATAAAGCAGTTTCGCACTTGTAACGGCACAAGACGCAGTATCTGGCTAGTTCATGCCATTTTGTGTGCTTTCCCAATATTTCACCTATCGCAGTTTCGTACTCGCAATAAAACAACACTATCTCGTTAGATGACATCGTTTTTGGTGGCTTCACGACGCTACCTAGCTCAAACTAACCGAACCTTCGCACTTCTATCGTTAGAAAACGTTTTATTCGCTACTTTACAATGTTTTCTACAAGATTACGACGGTTTCATGCGCTTTCACATTAGATATCGCAGTTCCCGACTTGTAATGGTGAAAAACACAGCATCTCACTAAGTGACATTGTTTAATGCAGTTTTAGCGCGGTTCATATCTTAACCTAACCTAACCTTACCTAACCCAACCTAACCTAACCTAACCTAACCAAACCTTACCTAACATCCCTAACCTAACCTAACCTAACCTAACCTAACCAAACCTAACCTAACCTAACCTAACGTAACCTAACCTAACCTAACCTAACCTAACGACGTTTGCAAGCGCTTTCACATTAGATATCGCAGTTCCCGACTTGTAATGGTGAAAAACACTGCATCTCACTAAGTGACATTGTTTAATGCGGTTTTACGACGGTTCATATCTTAACCTAACCTAACATTCGCACTTGTATTGAAAAACGCTCTATTACACTGTTTCGTTCACAATTACGATATTTGCATAACCTCACAGTTTTTCACCAACTTATTGCAGTACAGAACGCTGTATCTCGCTAAATGACATCGTTCTTTAAGGTTTCACGATGCTTGCATGCGCTTTAACGAGAATATCACATTATAGCAGTTTCGCACTTGTAACGGTACAACACGCAGTATCTGGCTTGTTCAAGCCGTTTTGTGTAATTTCACAACATTTCACCTATTGCAGTTTCGTACATGCAATAAAACAACACTATCTCGTTAGATGACGTCCTTTTTGGTGGTCTCACGACGCTACATAGCTTAAACTAACATAACTCAAGCTAACCTTCGCACTTCTATCGTTAGAAAACGTTTTACTCGCAACTTTACAATGTTTTCTACAAGATTACGACGGTTTCATGCGCTTTCACATTAGATATCGTAGTTCCCGACTTGTAATGTTGAAAAACACTACATCTCACTAAGTGACATTGTTTAATGCGGTTTTACGACGGTGTATATCTCAACCTAACCTAACATTCGCACTTGTATCTAAGTACGCTCAATTACACTGTTTCGTTCACAATTACGATATTTGCTTGACCTCACAGTTTCTCACCAACTTATTACAGTACAGAACGCTGTATCTCGCTAAATGACCTCGTTCTTTTAGGTTTCACGATACTTGCATGCGCTTTACCGAGAATGTCACAACATAGCAGTTTCGCACTTGTAACGGTACAACACGCAGTATTTGGCTTGTTCATGCCGTTTTGTGTGCTTTCACAACATTTTACCTATCGCAGTTTCGTACTCGCAATAAAACAACACTATCTCGTTAGATGACGTTCTTTTTGGTGGTCTCACGACGCTACATAGCTTAAACTAACATAACTCAAGCTAACCTTCGCACTTCTATCGTTAGAAAACGTTTTACTCGCAACTTTACAATGTTTTCTACAAGATTACGACGGTTTCATGCGCTTTCACATTAGATATCGTAGTTCCCGACTTGTAATGTTGAAAAACACTACATCTAACTAAGTGACATTGTTTAATGCGGTTTTACGACGGTTCATATCTTAACCTAACCTAACAATCGCACTTGTATCTAAAAACGCTCTATTACACTGTTTCGTTCACAATTAGGATATTTGCATAACCTCACAGTTTTTCACCAACTTATTGCAGTACAGAACGCTGTATCTCGCTAAATGACATCGTTCTTTAAGGTTTCACGATGCTTGCATGCGCTTTAACGAGAATATTGAAAGACACAGGCAGACTAGGTACGGCGAGCAGGCAGGGCGAGCAGAAGCGTTTATTCTGCGATGTCTGGCTCCGCTCAGAACCACACCAAGCGAGAGGACGATGATGATGGGTATGTGCAAGTGAGAACGATGATGATGGGTATGTGCAAGTGAGAACGATCAAATGCTTGGAATGTGCTTACAATTTCCCCCCCCCCCCTCTGCGAAGCGGCCAACCTGGCCGCCAGTCAGAGATCGGCCGAACGAGTAACAAAAGGCTTCATGCGTGAGACGTGAACTATTTCCGTGCTGCGCAGACGGCGGTCAGTGACAGACTGAAGCGGGGTGACGAGGTAGTTAACTGGAGATGTCTGTCGTACAACGGTGTATGGGCCAACATACCGGTGAAGAAATTTCTCGCAAAGGCCCGACGCTCGAACCGGGGTCCATAGTAAAACCTTATCGCCAGCATTAAAGGCCACGTCGCGTCGTTTTTTATCACAGCGATGTTTTCTCTCCTTTTGGGTTGCTTCCGTGTTTTTGCGAGCAATTTCACGGCATTGTGTGACTCGGGCTGCGAACTCTTCTGGGAGCGAGGTACTGCTTGGAGCCGGTGCAAAGAAAAATGCCGTGTCGAAGACCGAGGAGGCAGATCGGCCGTACACGAGAAAAAACGGGCTGTAGCCAGTTGATCGTTGTACCGCAGTATTGTATGCGAAGGTGACAAACGGTAAAATGTTATCCCAATTTTTGTGGTCAGGATGCAAGTACATCGATATCATGTCAGAGAGTGTTCGGTGGAAGCGCTCGGTAAGGCCATTCGTTTGCGGATGGTATGTAGAAGTGGTTTTATGGACTGTATTGCACGCCTGCAGGACTTCATCCAGGACCTTGGAAAGGAAGGCTTTGCCACGGTCACTCAAAAGGACGCGAGGGGCTCCGTGGCGCAAGACGATGGAGTTCAAGAAAAAATTGGCGATTTCTGTGGCGGTAGCAGAATGAAGAGGTGAAGTCTCGGCGTATCTTGTTTGATGGTCGACTGCAGTGACGATCCAACGGTGACCGGAAGGTGTCAACGGCAAAGGACCATACAAGTCTATTCCGACAAATTCGAATGGTGTGGTGGGACAGGGAAGAGGCTGAAGGAAACCAGCAGGCGGGGATGTGGATCGCTTGCGGTGCTGACACAACGCGCACGAGCCCACGTATTTGGCCACCGTTGTGGACAAGCCAGGCCAGAAGCAGCGCGTCTTGATGCGATCGTAGGTCTTGTGGAAGCCTAGATGACCGGCAGCAATATCATCGTGGAATGCTTCCAAAACTCGAAGACGAAGGCAGCGGGGAAGAACTGGCACCCACTTGTTACCGGTGGGATGGTAAATGTAGCGCTTAAGCACACCGTCCTGAAGGCGAAATTGTCGAAGCTGGCGTCGCAAGCGGCTGTTGGGTGGTTTAGTGACACCGCGAAGGCGATCAATGAAAGACCGACAGTAGGAATCTGCCAGCTGAAGTGAACGTAAATCGGAGTTCGAAGATAGCTGCATTGGATCCAGCGATGCGAGCGATACGTGTTGTGAGGCAAGCTGGGTGTCAGAGTCATTCGAACGCGATGCGGTGGACGTATTGTCACGAGAGAGCGAAAGTGGGCACCGGGACAGCGCGTCGGCATCATGATGACATTTGCCAGACTTGTACGTAACTGTAAAGTCGTACTCTTGTAAGCGCAGTATCCAGCGCGCAAGACGTCCTGACATATTCTTCATTGATGAAAGCCAACAGAGTGCGTGGTGGTCGGTGATGATGGTGAAGTGCCGACCGTAGAGATACGGGCGGAATTTCTGTATCGACCATACGATAGCCAAGCACTCCTGCTCCGTGATGGTGTAATTCCGCTCAGCTGTTGACAGAGTCCGGCTAGCGTAGGCCACAACCTGCTCTTTAGAGGTGGAATCACGCTGCAGAAGGACTGCTCCAATGCCTTGTGCGCTTGCGTCAGTATGGAGTATGGTAGGCGCTCTCTCATCGAAGTGGCGCAGCACTGGTCCGGAAGTCAGGCGTTCTTTCAAAATTTCAAATGCAGATTCGCAGTCGTTGGACCATGAGAAAGGAGCACCAGTGGCCAATAACTTATTTAGCGGAGCCGCTAAGGTAGCAAAGTTGCGTATAAAGCGACGAAAATAGGACGCGAGACCAAGAAAGCTGCGCAACGTCTTTTGGTTGGACGGTCGAGGGAACTGTAGCACAGCTGCGATCTTCTCGGGATCTGGTTGGATTCCGTCTTTGGAAACGACGTGACCGAGGACTTTGATGCTTTTGCTGGCAAATGTACACTTCTTTGTATTTATCTGAAGGCCAGCCTTGGAGAGACATTGTAGCACCTCGTCTAATCGTTGAAGATGTTGGGCAAAGGTACTTGAAAAAACAACGATATCATCTAAGTAACAGAGGCAGGTCTTCCATTTTAGGCCACGAAGAACAGTATCAATCATTCGCTCAAACGTGGCTGGAGCGTTGCACAAGCCGAATGGCATTACATTAAATTCATAAAGGCCGTCCGGTGTGGCAAATGCAGTTTTTTCTTTGTCAGCCTCGTTCATGGGGATTTGCCAGTAACCTGATCGTAAGTCAAGGCTCGAAAAATAGTTCGCCCCTTGCAGTGTGTCTAAAGCGTCATCAATTCTAGGCATAGGATATACGTCCTTGCGTGTGATCTTATTTAACGCGCGGTAGTCAATGCAAAAACGAACAGAGCCATCCTTCTTTTTAACTAAAACGACTGGAGATGCCCAGGAACTCGAAGAAGGTCGTATTATATTTCGCGATAGCATCTCGTTCACTTCTTTTTCAATTATTTCTCTCTCTGATTGCGAAACCCGATATGGGCGACGGCGTATCACACGAGAACCGTCGGTTTCAATGCGATGTACAGCCGCGGAAGTCTGACTCAGTGTTGTGGTACAGCTATCAAAGCAGGCTTTGTGCTTAGCCAAAAGGGCCAATAGTGCTTCAGACTGTTTTGGTGTGAGGTCTGAACCAATGACAGGTCGAAAAGGGAAAGAACGTGAACCTGGAGCTGGTACTGGTGACGAAGACGGGCAGAGTGTCGCGATGGAGGTCAATGGAGAGAAGTCAATCTTTGCCACTGTCATTCCCTTGGGCAGCAGCACAGATTCTGCAGTTGTGTTAGAAACGGGCAGAAAAGCGCAGCCAGAGGAAAACCGGAGGAGGCAAGAGGCGACGAGAATTCCACGGGAGGTGCAGCGAAACGAAGGAGCCACAAGTGCATCACCGTCGGTTACTTGGGTAGATGCGACAGCTATCACGTGTTCGTGACCAGGGTGCAGGACGCAGTCTTCAACAATGACCAAGTTGGAGATCGAGGGTGATGAAACTGGAATGGGCGCATCCGTTGTATCCGTTATGTGAATGACGTTCTCTTTAAAGGATATAACAGCGGAAGCAGAATGCAGAAAGTCCCAACCAAGGATAAGTTCATGAATGCACGTGGGCAACACAATCATCTCGATGTGGTGACGTATACCATCAATAGAAACACGAGCCGTACACTGTCCGTCAGGTTGAATCAGCACGTTATTTGCCCCACGCAACACAGGTCCCACATAGGGCGTTCTGACTTTACGGAGGCGCGAGCACAAGTCACTACGCAAAACAGAAGTGGTTGCACCGGTGTCAACGAGAGCTTGCACAGGAATACCTTCAATAATCACTGACAACATATTAGCTGGGCGAACAGGAGGTATTTTTGTTGGTCGACGGGACGCAGTTTTCCCTCCAAAAACTGCAATCCTTAGTTTTCCGAAGATTGGTCAACAGGACGGGAGATGATTGGACGAAGCGGCGATGCGGAGCGGCGATAGGGCGATGGAGAGCGTCGTCTGGAGGAGCGGTATTCCTGATGTTGACGAGGGGACACTGGAGGAGACGGAGACCGGTACTGCGCGGACGGGTAGGTGTCTGGAGCATAAAGATCTGGTCTTCGGAACCGGTCTCGTTCGAACTCAGCATAGCCTCGTCGTTCCTCTTGCTGGCGGCGACGGCAGTAACGAGAAATGTGGCCTCGTATACCGCAGTAAAAGCAAACAGGACGGGATTGACGCCACTGAGGATACAAGGGTGCAGCAGTCATTCCACCTCGCATAGCAGCCAAATGGCTACTAGCAGTATCCGTAGAGCTAGATGCCCCGGGAGCAGGCGGAATCGCAGCGATCTCCGCATATGTGGGCATTACCGTTTGAACAACCGGTGCTGCCGGTGTCGACCTGGGCGTCACATCGGCGTATGTGGGCATCGGGCGTGCTGGCGGAGCGACCGGGGATGTCGGTGTCGCCATTGCCGCTAACTCCTGCTTAACAAGATTCCGCAGGTCGAATGGTGGAGACGGAGCGGAGGCGACAGTGGACCGCTGCTGTTCAAGGTCTCGAAGTTCTTCCCGGATGATTGTGCGGATAAGGGTTTTTAATTCAGAGGGAGGCATCAGGCGTGGATCACTGTCTTGTTGAAGCCGAAGGGACTGCAACTGGTCAAGGCGTTGGCATGTCGAAATGACGTCGTTAACCGTAGCGGGATTGCCAACAGCCAAGGCGTTGAATGCGATTGGGCCGATTCCTTTAAGGATGTGGCGAACGCGCTCATCTTCCGTCATGTCTTTATTCGCACGGCGACAGAGGGCCAAAACATCCTCGATATACGAAGTGTACGACTCATGTGCCAGTTGTAGACGCACAGCCAGCTTCTGTTTCGCGGCTTCGGAACGACCCGATGAGCATCCGAATATTTGTCGCAGTTTGTTGGCAAAGGTCGACCAATCAACGAAGTCAGTTTCGTGATTAAAATACCAGGTTTTGGCTACGCTGGTCAAATAGAAAGGAAGGTAGCTCAGTTTCTCTGCTTCGGTCCATCGATTGGCTGAACCCACACGGTTGTAAAGGTCAAGCCATTCCTCGACGTCGTCACCGCGAAGACCCGCGAACACGGGCGGTTCGCGCTGAGGGCTGGTGACAGTAGATGAAGAGCGGGCAGCCGCCGGCGTAGGGGCTGTAGCGTTAGGGCTAGGCGTTAGGTCCGATGTCTGCATACCTGTGTGGGTGGCTGGGTGCAATCGGCGACCAGATCGGAGCTCCAGGTGGGAAATGAACGTAGGAGGACGTCGGGATCTTACCCAGCACCTCCACCACTCTGAAAGACACAGGCAGACTAGGTACGGCGAGCAGGCAGGGCGAGCAGAAGCGTTTATTCTGCGATGTCTGGCTCCGCTCAGAACCACACCAAGCGAGAGGACGATGATGATGGGTATGTGCAAGTGAGAACGATGATGATGGGTATGTGCAAGTGAGAACGATCAAATGCTTGGAATGTGCTTACAATATCACAATAAAGCAGTTTCGCACTTGTAACGGCACAAGACGCAGTATCTGGCTAGTTCATGCCATTTTGTGTGCTTTCCCAATATTTCACCTATCGCAGTTTCGTACTCGCAATAAAACAACACTATCTCGTTAGATGACATCGTTTTTGGTGGCTTCACGACGCTACCTAGCTCAAACTAACCGAACCTTCGCACTTCTATCGTTAGAAAACGTTTTATTCGCTACTTTACAATGTTTTCTACAAGATTACGACGGTTTCATGCGCTTTCACATTAGATATCGCAGTTCCCGACTTGTAATGGTGAAAAACACAGCATCTCACTAAGTGACATTGTTTAATGCAGTTTTAGCGCGGTTCATATCTTAACCTAACCTAACCTTACCTAACCCAACCTAACCTAACCTAACCTAACCAAACCTTACCTAACATCCCTAACCTAACCTAACCTAACCTAACCTAACCAAACCTAACCTAACCTAACCTAACGTAACCTAACCTAACGTAACCTAACCTAACGACGTTTGCAAGCGCTTTCACATTAGATATCGCAGTTCCCGACTTGTAATGGTGAAAAACACTGCATCTCACTAAGTGACATTGTTTAATGCGGTTTTACGACGGTTCATTTCTTAACCTAACCTAACATTCGCACTTGTATTGAAAAACGCTCTATTACACTGTTTCGTTCACAATTACGATATTTGCATAACCTCACAGTTTTTCACCAACTTATTGCAGTACAGAACGCTGTATCTCGCTAAATGACATCGTTCTTTAAGGTTTCACGATGCTTGCATGCGCTTTAACGAGAATATCACATTATAGCAGTTTCGCACTTGTAACGGTACAACACGCAGTATCTGGCTTGTTCAAGCCGTTTTGTGTAATTTCACAACATTTCACCTATTGCAGTTTCGTACATGCAATAAAACAACACTATCTCGTTAGATGACGTCCTTTTTGGTGGTCTCACGTCGCTACATAGCTTAAACTAACATAACTCAAGCTAACCTTCGCACTTCTATCGTTAGAAAACGTTTTACTCGCAACTTTACAATGTTTTCTACAAGATTACGACGGTTTCATGCGCTTTCACATTAGATATCGTAGTTCCCGACTTGTAATGTTGAAAAACACTACATCTCACTAAGTGACATTGTTTAATGCGGTTTTACGACGGTGTATATCTCAACCTAACCTAACATTCGCACTTGTATCTAAGTACGCTCAATTACACTGTTTCGTTCACAATTACGATATTTGCTTGACCTCACAGTTTCTCACCAACTTATTACAGTACAGAACGCTGTATCTCGCTAAATGACCTCGTTCTTTTAGGTTTCACGATACTTGCATGCGCTTTACCGAGAATGTCACAACATAGCAGTTTCGCACTTGTAACGGTACAACACGCAGTATTTGGCTTGTTCATGCCGTTTTGTGTGCTTTCACAACATTTTACCTATCGCAGTTTCGTACTCGCAATAAAACAACATTATCTCGTTAGATGACGTTCTTTTTGGTGGTCTCACGACGCTACATAGCTTAAACTAACATAACTCAAGCTAACCTTCGCACTTCTATCGTTAGAAAACGTTTTACTCGCAACTTTACAATGTTTTCTACAAGATTACGACGGTTTCATGCGCTTTCACATTAGATATCGTAGTTCCCGACTTGTAATGTTGAAAAACACTACATCTCACTAAGTGACATTGTTTAATGCGGTTTTACGACGGTTCATATCTTAACCTAACCTAACAATCGCACTTGTATCTAAAAACGCTCTATTACACTGTTTCGTTCACAATTAGGATATTTGCATAACCTCACAGTTTTTCACCAACTTATTGCAGTACAGAACGCTGTATCTCGCTAAATGACATCGTTCTTTAAGGTTTCACGATGCTTGCATGCGCTTCGAGAATATCACAACATAGCAGTTTCGCACTTGTAACGGTACAACACGCAGTATTTGGCTTGTTCATGCCGTTTTGTGTGCTTTCACAACATTTCACCTATCGCAGTTTCGTACTCGCAATAAAACAACACTATCTCGTTAGATGACGTTGTTTTTGGTAGTTTCACGACGCTACCTAGCTTAAACTAACATAACTCAACCTAACATAACCTTCGCACTTCTATCGTTAGAAAACGTTTTACTCGCTACTTTACATTGCTTTCTACAACATTACGACGGTTTCAAGCGCTTTCACATTAGATATCACAGTTCCCAACTTGTAAAGGTGAAAAACACTGCATCTCACTAAGTGACATTGTTTAATGCGGTTTTACGACGGTTCATACCTTAACCTAACGTAACCTAACCTAACCTAACCTAACCTTACCTAACCTAACCTAACCAACCCAACCCAACCTAACCTAACCTAACCTAAACTAACCTAACCCAACCTAACCTAACCTAACCTAACCTAACCCAACCTAACCCAACCCAACCCAACCTAACCTAACCAAAGCTAACCTAACCTAACCTAACCAAACCTAACCTAACCTAACTTAACCTAACCTAACGTAACCTAACCTAACCTAACCTATTCTAACGTAACCTAACTTAACCTAACGTAACCTAACCTAACCTAACATAACCTAACGTAACCTAACCTAACCTAACGTAACCTAACCCAACCTAACCCAACCTAACCCAACCCAACCCAACTCAACAACACCACACCCAACCTAACCTAACCTAACCTAACCTTACCTAACCTAACCAAATTATCCTTACCTAACCTAACCTAACCTAACGTAACCTAACCTAACCTAACCTAACGTAACCTAACCTAACCTAACCTAACCTAACCTAACCCAACCTAACCTAACCTAACCTAACCTAACCCAACTCAACCCAACCTCACCTAATCTAACCTAACCTAACCTAACCTAACCAAACCTAACCTAACCTAACCTAATCTAACCTAACCTAACCTAACCTAACGACGGTTCCAAGCGCTTTCACATTAGATATCGCAGTTCCCCACTTTTAATGGTGAAAAACACTGCATCTCACTAATTGACATTGTTTAATGCGGTTTTACGACGGTTCATATCTTAACCTAACCTAACATTCGCACTTGTATCTAAAAACGCTCTATTACACTGTTTTGTTCACAATTACGATATTTGCATAACCTCACAGTTTTTCACCAACTTATTGCAGTACAGAACGCTGTATCTCGCTAAATGACATTGTTCTTTAAGGTTTCACGATGCTTGCATGCGCTTTAACGAGAATATCACAATATAGCAGTTTCGCACTTGTAACGGTAGAACACGCAGTATTTGGCTTGTTCATGCCGTTTTGTGTGCTTTCACAACATTTCACCTATGGCAGTTTAATACTCGCTATAAAACAACACTATCTCGTTAGATGACGTCGTTTTTGGTAGTTTCACGACGCTACCTAGCTTAAACTAACCTAACCTAACCTAACCTTCGCACTTCTATCGTTACAAAACGTTTTACTCGCAACTTTACAATGTTTTTTACAAGATTACGATGGTTTCATGCGCTTTCACATTAGATATCGTAGTTCCCGACTTGTAATGTTGAAAAACACTACATCTCACTAAGTGACATTGTTTAATGCGGTTTTACGACGGTTGATATATCAACCTAACCTAACATTCGCACTTGTATCTAAAGACGCTCAATTACACCGTTTCGTTCACAATTACGATATTTGCTTGACCTCACAGTTTCTCACCAACTTATTACAGTACAGAACGCTGTATCTCGCTAAATGACATCGTTCTTTAAGGTTTCACGATACTTGCATGCGCTTTACCGAGAATATCACAATATAGCAGTTTCGCACTTGTAACGGTAGAACACGCAGTATTTGGCTTGTTCATGCCGTTTTGTGTGCTTTCACAACATTTCACCTATCGCAGTTTAATACTCGCAATAAAACAACACTATCTCGTTAGATGACGTCGTTTTTGGTGGTTTCACGACGCTACGTAGCTTAAACTAACATAACTCAACCTAACATAACCTTCGCACTTCTATCGTTAGAAAACGTTTTACTCGCTACTTTACATTGCTTTCTACAACATTACGACGGTTTCAAGCGCTTTCACATTAGATATCGCAGTTCCCAACTTGTAAAGGTGAAAAACACTGCATCTCACTAAGTGACATTGTTTAATGCGGTTTTACGACGGTGTATATCTCAAACTAACCTAACATTCGCACTTGTATCTAAGTACGCTCAATTACACTGTTTCGTTCACAATTACGATATTTGCTTGACCTCACAGTTTCTCACCAACTTATTACAGTACAGAACGCTGTATCTCGCTAAATGACATCGTTCTTTAAGGTTTCACGATACTTGCATGCGCTTTAACGAGAATATCACAATAAAGCAGTTTCGCACTTGTAACGGCACAAGACGCAGTATCTGGCTAGTTCATGCCATTTTGTGTGCTTTCCCAATATTTCACCTATCGCAGTTTCGTACTCGCAATAAAACAACACTATCTCGTTAGATGACATCGTTTTTGGTGGCTTCACGACGCTACCTAGCTCAAACTAACCGAACCTTCGCACTTCTATCGTTAGAAAACGTTTTATTCGCTACTTTACAATGTTTTCTACAAGATTACGACGGTTTCATGCGCTTTCACATTAGATATCGCAGTTCCCGACTTGTAATGGTGAAAAACACAGCATCTCACTAAGTGACATTGTTTAATGCAGTTTTAGCGCGGTTCATATCTTAACCTAACCTAACCTTACCTAACCCAACCTAACCTAACCTAACCTAACCAAACCCACCTAACATCCCTAACCTAACCTAACCTAACCTAACCAAACCTAACCTAACCTAACCTAACGTAACCTAACCTAACCTAACCTAACCTAACGACGTTTGCAAGCGCTTTCACATTAGATATCGCAGTTCCCGACTTGTAATGGTGAAAAACACTGCATCTCACTAAGTGACATTGTTTAATGCGGTTTTACGACGGTTCATATCTTAACGTAACCTAACATTCGCACTTGCATTAAAAAACGCTCTATTACACTGTTTCGTTCACAATTAGGATATTTGCATACCCTCACAGTTTTTCACCAACTTATTGCAGTACAGAACGCTGTATCTCGCTAAATGACATCGTTCTTTAAGGTTTCACGATGCTTGCATGCGCTTTAACGAGAATATCACAACATAGCAGTTTCGCACTTGTAACGGTACAACACGCAGTATTTGGCTTGTTCATGCCGTTTTGTGTGCTTTCACAACATTTCACCTATCGCAGTTTCGTACTCGCAATAAAACAACACTATCTCGTTAGATGACGTTGTTTTTGGTAGTTTCACGACGCTGCCTAGCTTAAACTAACATAACTCAACCTAACATAACCTTCGCACTTCTATCGTTAGAAAACGTTTTACTCGCTACTTTACATTGCTTTCTACAACATTACGACGGTTTCAAGCGCTTTCACATTAGATATCACAGTTCCCAACTTGTAAAGGTGAAAAACACTGCATCTCACTAAGTGACATTGTTTAATGCGGTTTTACGACGGTTCATACCTTAACCTAACGTAACCTAACCTAACCTAACCTTACCTAACCTAACCTAACCTAACCTAACCCAACCCAACCCAACCCAACCTAACCTAACCTAAGCTAACCTAACCTAACCTAACTTAACCTAACCTAACGTAACCTAACCTAACCTAACCTATTCTAACGTAACCTAACCATACCTGACCTAACCTAACCTAACATAACCTAACGTAACCTAACCTAACCTAACCTAACCTAACGTAACCTAACCTAACCTAACCCAACCTAACCCAACCCAACCCAACCCAACAACACCCAACCCAACAACACCCAACCCAACCTAACCTAACCTAACCTTACCTAACCTAACCAAATTATCCTTACCTAACCTAACCTAACCTAACGTAACCTAACCTAACCTAACCTAACGTAACCTAACCTAACCTAACGTAACCTAACCTAACCTAACCTAACCTAACCTAACCCAACTCAACCCAACCTAACCTAATCTAACCTAACCTAACCTAACCTAACCTAACCTAACCTAACCTAACAAAACCTAACCTAACCTAACCTAACCTAACGACGTTTGCAAGCGCTTTCACATTAGATATCGCAGTTCCCGACTTGGAATGGTGAAAAACACTGCATCTCACTAAGTGACATTGTTTAATGCGGTTTTACGACGGTTCATATCTTAACCTAACCTAACATTCGTACTTGTATTGAAAAACGCTCTATTACACTGTTTCGTTCACAATTACGATATTTGCATAACCTCAACGTTGTGCACCAACTTATTGCAGTACAGAACGCTGTATCTCGCTAAATGACATTGTTCTTTAAGGTTTCACGATGCTTGCATGCGCTTTAACGAGAATATCACAATATAGCAGTTTCGCACTTGTAACGGTAGAACACGCAGTATTTGGCTTGTTCATGCCGTTTTGTGTGCATTCACATTTCACCTATCGCAGTTTAATACTCGCAATAAAACAACACTATCTCGTTAGATGACGTCGTTTTTGGTGGTTTCACGACGCTACCTAGCTTAAACTAACATAACTCAACCTAACATAACCTTCGCACTTCTATCGTTAGAAAACGTTTTACTCGCTACTTTACATTGCTTTCTGGAACATTACGACGGTTTCAAGCGCTTTCACATTAGATATCGCAGTTCCCAACTCGTAAAAGTGAAAAACACTGCATCTCACTAAGTGACATTGTTTAATGCGGTTTTACGACGGTTCATACCTTAACCTAACGTAACCTAACCTAACCTAACCCAACCTAACCTAACATAACCTAACCTAACCTAACCTAACCAAACCTAACCTAACGTAACCTAACCTAACCTAACCTAACGACGTTTGCAAGCGCTTTCACATTAGATATCGCAGTTGCCGACTTGTAATGGTGAAAAACACTGCATCTCACTTAGTGACATTGTTTAATGCGGTTTTACGACGGTTCATATCTTAACCTAACCTAACATTCGTACTTGTATTGAAAAACGCTCTATTACACTGTCTCGTTCACAATTACGATATTTGCATAACCTCACAGTTTTTCACCAACTTATTGCAGTACAGAACGCTGTATCTCGCTAAATGACATTGTTCTTTAAGGTTTCACGATGCTTGCATGCGCTTTAACGAGAATATCACAATATAGCAGTTTCGCACTTGTAACGGTAGAACACGCAGTATTTGGCTTGTTCATGCCGTTTTGTGTGCATTCACATTTCACCTATCGCAGTTTAATACTCGCAATAAAACAACACTATCTCGTTAGATGACGTCGTTTTTGGTGGTTTCACGACGCTACCTAGCTTAAACTAACATAACTCAACCTAACATAACCTTCGCACTTCTATCGTTAGAAAACGTTTTACTCGCTACTTTACATTGCTTTCTGGAACATTACGACGGTTTCAAGCGCTTTCACATTAGATATCGCAGTTCCCAACTCGTAAAGGTGAAAAACACTGCATCTCACTAAGTGACATTGTTTAATGCGGTTTTACGACGGTTGATATATCAACCTAACCTAACATTCGCACTTGTATCTAAAGACGCTCAATTACACTGTTTCGTTCACAATTACGATATTTGCTTGACCTCACAGTTTCTCACCAACTTATTACAGTACAGAACGCTGTATCTCGCTAAATGACATCGTTCTTTAAGGTTTCACGATACTTGCATGCGCTTTACCGAGAATATCACAATATAGCAGTTTCGCACTTGTAACGGTAGAACACGCAGTATTTGGCTTGTTCATGCCGTTTTGTGTGCTTTCACAACATTTCACCTATCGCAGTTTAATACTCGCAATAAAACAACACTATCTCGTTAGATGACGTCGTTTTTGGTGGTTTCACGACGCTACGTAGCTTAAACTAACATAACTCAACCTAACATAACCTTCGCACTTCTATCGTTAGAAAACGTTTTACTCGCTACTTTACATTGCTTTCTACAACATTACGACGGTTTCAAGCGCTTTCACATTAGATATCGCAGTTCCCAACTTGTAAAGGTGAAAAACACTGCATCTCACTAAGTGACATTGTTTAATGCGGTTTTACGACGGTGTATATCTCAAACTAACCTAACATTCGCACTTGTATCTAAGTACGCTCAATTACACTGTTTCGTTCACAATTACGATATTTGCTTGACCTCACAGTTTCTCACCAACTTATTACAGTACAGAACGCTGTATCTCGCTAAATGACATCGTTCTTTAAGGTTTCACGATACTTGCATGCGCTTTAACGAGAATATCACAATAAAGCAGTTTCGCACTTGTAACGGCACAAGACGCAGTATCTGGCTAGTTCATGCCATTTTGTGTGCTTTCCCAATATTTCACCTATCGCAGTTTCGTACTCGCAATAAAACAACACTATCTCGTTAGATGACATCGTTTTTGGTGGCTTCACGACGCTACCTAGCTCAAACTAACCGAACCTTCGCACTTCTATCGTTAGAAAACGTTTTATTCGCTACTTTACAATGTTTTCTACAAGATTACGACGGTTTCATGCGCTTTCACATTAGATATCGCAGTTCCCGACTTGTAATGGTGAAAAACACAGCATCTCACTAAGTGACATTGTTTAATGCAGTTTTAGCGCGGTTCATATCTTAACCTAACCTAACCTTACCTAACCCAACCTAACCTAACCTAACCTAACCAAACCCACCTAACATCCCTAACCTAACCTAACCTAACCTAACCAAACCTAACCTAACCTAACCTAACGTAACCTAACCTAACCTAACCTAACCTAACGACGTTTGCAAGCGCTTTCACATTAGATATCGCAGTTCCCGACTTGTAATGGTGAAAAACACTGCATCTCACTAAGTGACATTGTTTAATGCGGTTTTACGACGGTTCATATCTTAACGTAACCTAACATTCGCACTTGCATTAAAAAACGCTCTATTACACTGTTTCGTTCACAATTAGGATATTTGCATACCCTCACAGTTTTTCACCAACTTATTGCAGTACAGAACGCTGTATCTCGCTAAATGACATCGTTCTTTAAGGTTTCACGATGCTTGCATGCGCTTTAACGAGAATATCACAACATAGCAGTTTCGCACTTGTAACGGTACAACACGCAGTATTTGGCTTGTTCATGCCGTTTTGTGTGCTTTCACAACATTTCACCTATCGCAGTTTCGTACTCGCAATAAAACAACACTATCTCGTTAGATGACGTTGTTTTTGGTAGTTTCACGACGCTGCCTAGCTTAAACTAACATAACTCAACCTAACATAACCTTCGCACTTCTATCGTTAGAAAACGTTTTACTCGCTACTTTACATTGCTTTCTACAACATTACGACGGTTTCAAGCGCTTTCACATTAGATATCACAGTTCCCAACTTGTAAAGGTGAAAAACACTGCATCTCACTAAGTGACATTGTTTAATGCGGTTTTACGACGGTTCATACCTTAACCTAACGTAACCTAACCTAACCTAACCTTACCTAACCTAACCTAACCTAACCTAACCCAACCCAACCCAACCCAACCTAACCTAACCTAAGCTAACCTAACCAAACCTAACCTAACCTAACTTAACCTAACCTAACGTAACCTAACCTAACCTAACCTATTCTAACGTAACCTAACCTTACCTGACCTAACCTAACCTAACATAACCTAACGTAACCTAACCTAACCTAACCTAACGTAACCTAACCTAACCTAACCCAACCTAACCCAACCCAACCCAACCCAACAACACCCAACCCAACAACACCCAACCCAACCTAACCTAACCTAACCTTACCTAACCTAACCAAATTATCCTTACCTAACCTAACCTAACCTAACCTAACCTAACCTAACCTAACGTAACCTAACCTAACCTAACCTAACCTAACCTAACCTAACCTAACCTAACCCAACTCAACCCAACCTAACCTAATCTAACCTAACCTAACCTAACCTAACCTAACCTAACAAAACCTAACCTAACCTAACCTAACCTAACGACGTTTGCAAGCGCTTTCACATTAGATATCGCAGTTCCCGACTTGGAATGGTGAAAAACACTGCATCTCACTAAGTGACATTGTTTAATGCGGTTTTACGACGGTTCATATCTTAACCTAACCTAACATTCGTACTTGTATTGAAAAACGCTCTATTACACTGTTTCGTTCACAATTACGATATTTGCATAACCTCAACGTTGTGCACCAACTTATTGCAGTACAGAACGCTGTATCTCGCTAAATGACATTGTTCTTTAAGGTTTCACGATGCTTGCATGCGCTTTAACGAGAATATCACAATATAGCAGTTTCGCACTTGTAACGGTAGAACACGCAGTATTTGGCTTGTTCATGCCGTTTTGTGTGCATTCACATTTCACCTATCGCAGTTTAATACTCGCAATAAAACAACACTATCTCGTTAGATGACGTCGTTTTTGGTGGTTTCACGACGCTACCTAGCTTAAACTAACATAACTCAACCTAACATAACCTTCGCACTTCTATCGTTAGAAAACGTTTTACTCGCTACTTTACATTGCTTTCTGGAACATTACGACGGTTTCAAGCGCTTTCACATTAGATATCGCAGTTCCCAACTCGTAAAGGTGAAAAACACTGCATCTCACTAAGTGACATTGTTTAATGCGGTTTTACGACGGTTCATACCTTAACCTAACGTAACCTAACCTAACCTAACCCAACCTAACCTAACATAACCTAACCTAACCTAACCTAACCAAACCTAACCTAACGTAACCTAACCTAACCTAACCTAACCTAACGACGTTTGCAAGCGCTTTCACATTAGATATCGCAGTTGCCGACTTGTAATGGTGAAAAACACTGCATCTCACTTAGTGACATTGTTTAATGCGGTTTTACGACGGTTCATATCTTAACCTAACCTAACAATCGCACTTGTATCTAAAAACGCTCTATTACACTGTTTCGTTCACAATTAGGATATTTGCATAACCTCACAGTTTTTCACCAACTTATTGCAGTACAGAACGCTGTATCTCGCTAAATGACATCGTTCTTTAAGGTTTCACGATGCTTGCATGCGCTTTAACGAGAATATCACAATATAGCAGTTTCGCACTTGTAACGGTAGAACACGCAGTATTTGGCTTGTTCATGCCGTTTTGTGTGCATTCACATTTCACCTATCGCAGTTTAATACTCGCAATAAAACAACACTATCTCGTTAGATGACGTCGTTTTTGGTGGTTTCACGACGCTACCTAACATAACTCAACCTAACATAACCTTCGCACTTCTATCGTTAGAAAACGTTTTACTCGCTACTTTACATTGCTTTCTGGAACATTACGACGGTTTCAAGCGCTTTCACATTAGATATCGCAGTTCCCAACTCGTAAAGGTGAAAAACACTGCATCTCACTAAGTGACATTGTTTAATGCGGTTTTACGACGGTTGATATATCAACCTAACCTAACATTCGCACTTGTATCTAAAGACGCTCAATTACACTGTTTCGTTCACAATTACGATATTTGCTTGACCTCACAGTTTCTCACCAACTTATTACAGTACAGAACGCTGTATCTCGCTAAATGACATCGTTCTTTAAGGTTTCACGATACTTGCATGCGCTTTACCGAGAATATCACAATATAGCAGTTTCGCACTTGTAACGGTAGAACACGCAGTATTTGGCTTGTTCATGCCGTTTTGTGTGCTTTCACAACATTTCACCTATCGCAGTTTAATACTCGCAATAAAACAACACTATCTCGTTAGATGACGTCGTTTTTGGTGGTTTCACGACGCTACGTAGCTTAAACTAACATAACTCAACCTAACATAACCTTCGCACTTCTATCGTTAGAAAACGTTTTACTCGCTACTTTACATTGCTTTCTACAACATTACGACGGTTTCAAGCGCTTTCACATTAGATATCGCAGTTCCCAACTTGTAAAGGTGAAAAACACTGCATCTCACTAAGTGACATTGTTTAATGCGGTTTTACGACGGTGTATATCTCAAACTAACCTAACATTCGCACTTGTATCTAAGTACGCTCAATTACACTGTTTCGTTCACAATTACGATATTTGCTTGACCTCACAGTTTCTCACCAACTTATTACAGTACAGAACGCTGTATCTCGCTAAATGACATCGTTCTTTAAGGTTTCACGATACTTGCATGCGCTTTAACGAGAATATCACAATAAAGCAGTTTCGCACTTGTAACGGCACAAGACGCAGTATCTGGCTAGTTCATGCCATTTTGTGTGCTTTCCCAATATTTCACCTATCGCAGTTTCGTACTCGCAATAAGACAACACTATCTCGTTAGATGACATCGTTTTTGGTGGCTTCACGACGCTACCTAGCTCAAACTAACCGAACCTTCGCACTTCTATCGTTAGAAAACGTTTTATTCGCTACTTTACAATGTTTTCTACAAGATTACGACGGTTTCATGCGCTTTCACATTAGATATCGCAGTTCCCGACTTGTAATGGTGAAAAACACAGCATCTCACTAAGTGACATTGTTTAATGCAGTTTTAGCGCGGTTCATATCTTAACCTAACCTAACCTTACCTAACCCAACCTAACCTAACCTAACCTAACCAAACCCACCTAACATCCCTAACCTAACCTAACCTAACCTAACCAAACCTAACCTAACCTAACCTAACGTAACCTAACCTAACCTAACCTAACCTAACCTAACCTAACGACGTTTGCAAGCGCTTTCACATTAGATATCGCAGTTCCCGACTTGTAATGGTGAAAAACACTGCATCTCACTAAGTGACATTGTTTAATGCGGTTTTACGACGGTTCATATCTTAACGTAACCTAACATTCGCACTTGCATTAAAAAACGCTCTATTACACTGTTTCGTTCACAATTAGGATATTTGCATACCCTCACAGTTTTTCACCAACTTATTGCAGTACAGAACGCTGTATCTCGCTAAATGACATCGTTCTTTAAGGTTTCACGATGCTTGCATGCGCTTTAACGAGAATATCACAACATAGCAGTTTCGCACTTGTAACGGTACAACACGCAGTATTTGGCTTGTTCATGCCGTTTTGTGTGCTTTCACAACATTTCACCTATCGCAGTTTCGTACTCGCAATAAAACAACACTATCTCGTTAGATGACGTTGTTTTTGGTAGTTTCACGACGCTGCCTAGCTTAAACTAACATAACTCAACCTAACATAACCTTCGCACTTCTATCGTTAGAAAACGTTTTACTCGCTACTTTACATTGCTTTCTACAACATTACGACGGTTTCAAGCGCTTTCACATTAGATATCACAGTTCCCAACTTGTAAAGGTGAAAAACACTGCATCTCACTAAGTGACATTGTTTAATGCGGTTTTACGACGGTTCATACCTTAACCTAACGTAACCTAACCTAACCTAACCTTACCTAACCTAACCTAACCTAACCTAACCCAACCCAACCCAACCCAACCTAACCTAACCTAAGCTAACCTAACCAAACCTAACCTAACCTAACTTAACCTAACCTAACGTAACCTAACCTAACCTAACCTATTCTAACGTAACCTAACCTTACCTGACCTAACCTAACCTAACGTAACCTAACCTAACCTAACATAACCTAACGTAACCTAACCTAACCTAACCTAACCTAACGTAACCTAACCTAACCTAACCCAACCTAACCCAACCCAACCCAACCCAACAACACCCAACCCAACAACACCCAACCCAACCTAACCTAACCTAACCTTACCTAACCTAACCAAATTATCCTTACCTAACCTAACCTAACCTAACCTAACCTAACCTAACCTAACCTAACGTAACCTAACCTAACCTAACCTAACCTAACCTAACCTAACCTAACCTAACCCAACTCAACCCAACCTAACCTAATCTAACCTAACCTAACCTAACCTAACCTAACCTAACAAAACCTAACCTAACCTAACCTAACCTAACGACGTTTGCAAGCGCTTTCACATTAGATATCGCAGTTCCCGACTTGGAATGGTGAAAAACACTGCATCTCACTAAGTGACATTGTTTAATGCGGTTTTACGACGGTTCATATCTTAACCTAACCTAACATTCGTACTTGTATTGAAAAACGCTCTATTACACTGTTTCGTTCACAATTACGATATTTGCATAACCTCAACGTTGTGCACCAACTTATTGCAGTACAGAACGCTGTATCTCGCTAAATGACATTGTTCTTTAAGGTTTCACGATGCTTGCATGCGCTTTAACGAGAATATCACAATATAGCAGTTTCGCACTTGTAACGGTAGAACACGCAGTATTTGGCTTGTTCATGCCGTTTTGTGTGCATTCACATTTCACCTATCGCAGTTTAATACTCGCAATAAAACAACACTATCTCGTTAGATGACGTCGTTTTTGGTGGTTTCACGACGCTACCTAGCTTAAACTAACATAACTCAACCTAACATAACCTTCGCACTTCTATCGTTAGAAAACGTTTTACTCGCTACTTTACATTGCTTTCTGGAACATTACGACGGTTTCAAGCGCTTTCACATTAGATATCGCAGTTCCCAACTCGTAAAGGTGAAAAACACTGCATCTCACTAAGTGACATTGTTTAATGCGGTTTTACGACGGTTCATACCTTAACCTAACGTAACCTAACCTAACCTAACCCAACCTAACCTAACATAACCTAACCTAACCTAACCTAACCAAACCTAACCTAACGTAACCTAACCTAACCTAACCTAACCTAACCTAACGACGTTTGCAAGCGCTTTCACATTAGATATCGCAGTTGCCGACTTGTAATGGTGAAAAACACTGCATCTCACTTAGTGACATTGTTTAATGCGGTTTTACGACGGTTCATATCTTAACCTAACCTAACAATCGCACTTGTATCTAAACGCTCTATTACACTGTTTCGTTCACAATTAGGATATTTGCATAACCTCACAGTTTTTCACCAACTTATTGCAGTACAGAACGCTGTATCTCGCTAAATGACATCGTTCTTTAAGGTTTCACGATGCTTGCATGCGCTTCGAGAATATCACAACATAGCAGTTTCGCACTTGTAACGGTACAACACGCAGTATTTGGCTTGTTCATGCCGTTTTGTGTGCTTTCACAACATTTCACCTATCGCAGTTTCGTACTCGCAATAAAACAACACTATCTCGTTAGATGACGTTGTTTTTGGTAGTTTCACGACGCTACCTAGCTTAAACTAACATAACTCAACCTAACATAACCTTCGCACTTCTATCGTTAGAAAACGTTTTACTCGCTACTTTACATTGCTTTCTACAACATTACGACGGTTTCAAGCGCTTTCACATTAGATATCACAGTTCCCAACTTGTAAAGGTGAAAAACACTGCATCTCACTAAGTGACATTGTTTAATGCGGTTTTACGACGGTTCATACCTTAACCTAACGTAACCTAACCTAACCTAACCTAACCTTACCTAACCTAACCTAACCAACCCAACCCAACCTAACCTAACCTAACCTAAACTAACCTAACCCAACCTAACCTAACCTAACCTAACCTAACCCAACCTAACCCAACCCAACCCAACCTAACCTAACCAAAGCTAACCTAACCTAACCTAACCAAACCTAACCTAACCTAACTTAACCTAACCTAACGTAACCTAACCTAACCTAACCTATTCTAACGTAACCTAACTTAACCTAACGTAACCTAACCTAACCTAACATAACCTAACGTAACCTAACCTAACCTAACGTAACCTAACCCAACCTAACCCAACCTAACCCAACCCAACCCAACTCAACAACACCACACCCAACCTAACCTAACCTAACCTAACCTTACCTAACCTAACCAAATTATCCTTACCTAACCTAACCTAACCTAACGTAACCTAACCTAACCTAACCTAACGTAACCTAACCTAACCTAACCTAACCTAACCTAACCCAACCTAACCTAACCTAACCTAACCTAACCCAACTCAACCCAACCTCACCTAATCTAACCTAACCTAACCTAACCTAACCAAACCTAACCTAACCTAACCTAATCTAACCTAACCTAACCTAACCTAACGACGGTTGCAAGCGCTTTCACATTAGATATCGCAGTTCCCCACTTTTAATGGTGAAAAACACTGCATCTCACTAATTGACATTGTTTAATGCGGTTTTACGACGGTTCATATCTTAACCTAACCTAACATTCGCACTTGTATCTAAAAACGCTCTATTACACTGTTTTGTTCACAATTACGATATTTGCATAACCTCACAGTTTTTCACCAACTTATTGCAGTACAGAACGCTGTATCTCGCTAAATGACATTGTTCTTTAAGGTTTCACGATGCTTGCATGCGCTTTAACGAGAATATCACAATATAGCAGTTTCGCACTTGTAACGGTAGAACACGCAGTATTTGGCTTGTTCATGCCGTTTTGTGTGCTTTCACAACATTTCACCTATGGCAGTTTAATACTCGCTATAAAACAACACTATCTCGTTAGATGACGTCGTTTTTGGTAGTTTCACGACGCTACCTAGCTTAAACTAACCTAACCTAACCTAACCTTCGCACTTCTATCGTTACAAAACGTTTTACTCGCAACTTTACAATGTTTTTTACAAGATTACGATGGTTTCATGCGCTTTCACATTAGATATCGTAGTTCCCGACTTGTAATGTTGAAAAACACTACATCTCACTAAGTGACATTGTTTAATGCGGTTTTACGACGGTTGATATATCAACCTAACCTAACATTCGCACTTGTATCTAAAGACGCTCAATTACACTGTTTCGTTCACAATTACGATATTTGCTTGACCTCACAGTTTCTCACCAACTTATTACAGTACAGAACGCTGTATCTCGCTAAATGACATCGTTCTTTAAGGTTTCACGATACTTGCATGCGCTTTACCGAGAATATCACAATATAGCAGTTTCGCACTTGTAACGGTAGAACACGCAGTATTTGGCTTGTTCATGCCGTTTTGTGTGCTTTCACAACATTTCACCTATCGCAGTTTAATACTCGCAATAAAACAACACTATCTCGTTAGATGACGTCGTTTTTGGTGGTTTCACGACGCTACGTAGCTTAAACTAACATAACTCAACCTAACATAACCTTCGCACTTCTATCGTTAGAAAACGTTTTACTCGCTACTTTACATTGCTTTCTACAACATTACGACGGTTTCAAGCGCTTTCACATTAGATATCGCAGTTCCCAACTTGTAAAGGTGAAAAACACTGCATCTCACTAAGTGACATTGTTTAATGCGGTTTTACGACGGTGTATATCTCAACCTAACCTAACATTCGCACTTGTATCTAAGTACGCTCAATTACACTGTTTCGTTCACAATTACGATATTTGCTTGACCTCACAGTTTCTCACCAACTTATTACAGTACAGAACGCTGTATCTCGCTAAATGACATCGTTCTTTAAGGTTTCACGATACTTGCATGCGCTTTAACGAGAATATCACAATAAAGCAGTTTCGCACTTGTAACGGCACAAGACGCAGTATCTGGCTAGTTCATGCCATTTTGTGTGCTTTCCCAATATTTCACCTATCGCAGTTTCGTACTCGCAATAAAACAACACTATCTCGTTAGATGACATCGTTTTTGGTGGCTTCACGACGCTACCTAGCTCAAACTAACCGAACCTTCGCACTTCTATCGTTAGAAAACGTTTTATTCGCTACTTTACAATGTTTTCTACAAGATTACGACGGTTTCATGCGCTTTCACATTAGATATCGCAGTTCCCGACTTGTAATGGTGAAAAACACAGCATCTCACTAAGTGACATTGTTTAATGCAGTTTTAGCGCGGTTCATATCTTAACCTAACCTAACCTTACCTAACCCAACCTAACCTAACCTAACCTAACCAAACCCACCTAACATCCCTAACCTAACCTAACCTAACCTAACCAAACCTAACCTAACCTAACCTAACGTAACCTAACCTAACCTAACCTAACCTAACGACGTTTGCAAGCGCTTTCACATTAGATATCGCAGTTCCCGACATGTAATGGTGAAAAACACTGCATCTCACTAAGTGACATTGTTTAATGCGGTTTTACGACGGTTCATATCTTAACCTAACCTAACATTCGCACTTGCATTAAAAAACGCTCTATTACACTGTTTCGTTCACAATTAGGATATTTGCATACCCTCACAGTTTTTCACCAACTTATTGCAGTACAGAACGCTGTATCTCGCTAAATGACATCGTTCTTTAAGGTTTCACGATGCTTGCATGCGCTTTAACGAGAATATCACAACATAGCAGTTTCGCACTTGTAACGGTACAACACGCAGTATTTGGCTTGTTCATGCCGTTTTGTGTGCTTTCACAACATTTCACCTATCGCAGTTTCGTACTCGCAATAAAACAACACTATCTCGTTAGATGACGTTGTTTTTGGTAGTTTCACGACGCTGCCTAGCTTAAACTAACATAACTCAACCTAACATAACCTTCGCACTTCTATCGTTAGAAAACGTTTTACTCGCTACTTTACATTGCTTTCTACAACATTACGACGGTTTCAAGCGCTTTCACATTAGATATCACAGTTCCCAACTTGTAAAGGTGAAAAACACTGCATCTCACTAAGTGACATTGTTTAATGCGGTTTTACGACGGTTCATACCTTAACCTAACGTAACCTAACCTAACCTAACCTTACCTAACCTAACCTAACCTAACCTAACCCAACCCAACCCAACCCAACCTAACCTAACCTAAGCTAACCTAACCAAACCTAACCTAACCTAACTTAACCTAACCTAACGTAACCTAACCTAACCTAACCTATTCTAACGTAACCTAACCATACCTGACCTAACCTAACCTAACATAACCTAACGTAACCTAACCTAACCTAACCTAACCTAACGTAACCTAACCTAACCTAACCCAACCTAACCCAACCCAACCCAACCCAACAACACCCAACCCAACAACACCCAACCCAACCTAACCTAACCTAACCTTACCTAATCTAACCAAATTATCCTTACCTAACCTAACCTAACCTAACGTAACCTAACCTAACCTAACCTAACGTAACCTAACCTAACCTAACGTAACCTAACCTAACCTAACCTAACCTAACCTAACCCAACTCAACCCAACCTAACCTAATCTAACCTAACCTAACCTAACCTAACCTAACCTAACCTAACCTAACAAAACCTAACCTAACCTAACCTAACCTAACGACGTTTGCAAGCGCTTTCACATTAGATATCGCAGTTCCCGACTTGGAATGGTGAAAAACACTGCATCTCACTAAGTGACATTGTTTAATGCGGTTTTACGACGGTTCATATCTTAACCTAACCTAACATTCGTACTTGTATTGAAAAACGCTCTATTACACTGTTTCGTTCACAATTACGATATTTGCATAACCTCAACGTTGTGCACCAACTTATTGCAGTACAGAACATTTCATTTCATTTCAAATGAAATGAAATGAAATGAAACGCTCTATTACACTGTTTCGTTCACAATTACGATATTTGCATAACCTCAACGTTGTGCACCAACTTATTGCAGTACAGAACGCTGTATCTCGCTAAATGACATTGTTCTTTAAGGTTTCACGATGCTTGCATGCGCTTTAACGAGAATATCACAATATAGCAGTTTCGCACTTGTAACGGTAGAACACGCAGTATTTGGCTTGTTCATGCCGTTTTGTGTGCATTCACATTTCACCTATCGCAGTTTAATACTCGCAATAAAACAACACTATCTCGTTAGATGACGTCGTTTTTGGTGGTTTCACGACGCTACCTAGCTTAAACTAACATAACTCAACCTAACATAACCTTCGCACTTCTATCGTTAGAAAACGTTTTACTCGCTACTTTACATTGCTTTCTGGAACATTACGACGGTTTCAAGCGCTTTCACATTAGATATCGCAGTTCCCAACTCGTAAAGGTGAAAAACACTGCATCTCACTAAGTGACATTGTTTAATGCGGTTTTACGACGGTTCATACCTTAACCTAACGTAACCTAACCTAACCTAACCCAACCTAACCTATGTAATGACGAAAACCGAAACTGGAACTCTCTCTGGCACAGACTCGCATGCTAGGAAGGAAGAGGAGGAAGACGAAGCAGAATAAGAACAGCCGGCCTGCAGCAAAGGCGTTGTGTCTTATTTCTCGTCCTTACAATGGCGCAGTCGGCGAAGAAAACGGCTTACGTCTCGGTTTCGTCATCCAGAACGCCCGCCGACGTGCAGCCGCGGTAAGCGTCGCTTGAGGACGGCGTCAAGCCCTCCTCGGCAGCTGTTTACTGACACCACCGTTCGGGGACGGCGTCAAGGCCTCCTCGCCGTCACGCTTCTTCGCTGATGGGACCCGCAAGGCGTCCGTCGCGGCCAGCATCGATCCCAGCACCGACGGATGGCGTCCAGGCCTCCGTTGTGGCTCCGGGAAACTTGTCCTGGGACGCGACACGTCGCGGCAACCATGCGCACGGGCCTCTCTCACCTAGGGATGGCGTACATGCCTCCTCCATACCTGGCAACCTGTCGGCGCTTCAAGCACCCACCGTGTACGGCGTCGAGGCCTACCCGGCGGCGCAAGACCGCTTCATCTACGCCACAGTACCAGGTCACAACTCATCACACGGGTTCCGCTTGCCTGGGAACGTCGTTGACGCTTCCAGCGCCCTGGAACCCATGTCCACGAATCCGACCACAGCTGGATTTCCAAGGGACGCCGTCCACGCGTCCTTGGTCAAGAATTGTACCACCTCGAATACCGCAGTCACTGTATCCTCCGCAGAGGCGGGCCTTGGCTCTTCGTGCGGATCACACGACGCGGTTCATAGTTTTAGCGCGGTTCATATCTTAACCTAACCTAACCTTACCTAACCCAACCTAACCTAACCTAACCTAACCAAACCCACCTAACATCCCTAACCTAACCTAACCTAACCTAACCAAACCTAACCTAACCTAACCTAACGTAACCTAACCTAACCTAACCTAACCTAACGATATTTGCATAACCTCACAGTTTTTCACCAACTTATTGCAGTACAGAACGCTGTATCTCGCTAAATGACATTGTTCTTTAAGGTTTCACGATGCTTGCATGCGCTTTAACGAGAATATCACAATATAGCAGTTTCGCACTTGTAACGGTAGAACACGCAGTATTTGGCTTGTTCATGCCGTTTTGTGTGCATTCACATTTCACCTATCGCAGTTTAATACTCGCAATAAAACAACACTATCTCGTTAGATGACGTCGTTTTTGGTGGTTTCACGACGCTACCTAGCTTAAACTAACATAACTCAACCTAACATAACCTTCGCACTTCTATCGTTAGAAAACGTTTTACTCGCTACTTTACATTGCTTTCTGGAACATTACGACGGTTTCAAGCGCTTTCACATTAGATATCGCAGTTCCCAACTCGTAAAGGTGAAAAACACTGCATCTCACTAAGTGACATTGTTTAATGCGGTTTTACGACGGTTGATATATCAACCTAACCTAACATTCGCACTTGTATCTAAAGACGCTCAATTACACTGTTTCGTTCACAATTACGATATTTGCTTGACCTCACAGTTTCTCACCAACTTATTACAGTACAGAACGCTGTATCTCGCTAAATGACATCGTTCTTTAAGGTTTCACGATACTTGCATGCGCTTTACCGAGAATATCACAATATAGCAGTTTCGCACTTGTAACGGTAGAACACGCAGTATTTGGCTTGTTCATGCCGTTTTGTGTGCTTTCACAACATTTCACCTATCGCAGTTTAATACTCGCAATAAAACAACACTATCGTTAGATGACGTCGTTTTTGGTGGTTTCACGACGCTACGTAGCTTAAACTAACATAACTCAACCTAACATAACCTTCGCA